>NW_022196896.1:100170587-100257802 GCF_008632895.1 Mastomys coucha | reverse complement strand
CCCTGGCTGTCCTGGAACTCACTCTGTAGACCAGGCTGGCCTCAAACTCAAAAAATCTGCCTGCCTCTGCCTCCCAAGTGCTGGGACTAAAGGCAAGTGTCACCATTGCCCGGCTAGCAGTCAGTGTTCTTAACCACTGAGCCATCTCTCCAGCCCATCATCATCATCATCATCATCATCATCATTTTGTCTTGTTTTTGAGATGAGATCTCACCATGTAGCCTTGGCTGGCCTGGAATCTGTAAAGAAGACCAGGCTGGCCTTAAACTTATGAAGATCCACCTGTATCTGCTTCCTGAATATAAGGATTAAAGGTGTGTACCACTACACCAAACAAAATCCAGTATTTTATTAACAGGATTTTTCCTCTTTTCTGTTCAAGATGGAGTGACCTCTATCAATTGGTTTTGACATCAAATGCCTGTTGTTTCTCTGCTAGGATGCACATTTTCACTTAAATTGTCCCTGATGTCCAAACCCTATAACACTGCCTAAAACATAATAATTGCTCAATAGACATTTTTCTTTTTCCTTTCCTCCCCTCCTCCCCTCTTTTTTTCCCCCTTCTTTCTTTCTCCACCCCTCTCCTACCACCACAAGGATTCTCTGTGTAATTCAGCTACTTGGACCTTGCTCTTCAGACCTTGCTGGCTCAAACTCAGAGATCTGCCTGCCTCTGCCAGGATTAAATATATTTTTCATGAATAAAACACAAGGCTCATTTGTAGGAGGTAGAACCTGTGCCCTCTCCCACCCCCATCTTCCCTCTCCTCTTGTGTAGTTCACACCTGTCTCCTCCCACACCCCCAATTGCTGCAGGGCACTTCTGGTCCTACAGGTGATGGGGCAGGGCCAGGCATGTCTCTGGTACCGGGTAAAGCCCTCTGAAGAAGAAGACCTTCTGTGAGGAAGCTGAGACACGCAGCAAAGCCTCACGGGGGTGGGAAACGCCAGGAGAGCTGCCTAGGCAGTCACAGAGCTATGGAAGGAATTTTGGAGTCTGCAGCCAGGCTGGTGGGGAGCACAACCATGCAGACCCAGCCTCCCATTCTTTACTCACTCCTGTCAGGTTCCCTGGACCCTCCCTTCCCCATCAGTCTTTTGGCTTCCTCCCATTCAGGAAATAAACTTCAGCCTGGTATCTCTCACTCTCCACCCCTTCCTGACTTGACTTTCTGTTCCAGAAGGATTATGGGATTGTTGGAGAAATGCCAGACACCAAAGTTAGTTTGAATTCCAGATAAAAAATGAATACTATTTTTAGGGTAAGTATCCCAAAAAACGTTTTCTGAGACACTGGAGGCATTCTTATGCAAAATAGAATTATTTGTTATTTTTTGAGTCTTTGTTTGTTTCTTTGTTTTGAGACAGTCTGCTACATAGCCAGGTCTTGACTTGAACTGGCTATGTAACATAGGATGACCTTGAACTCCTTGGCTTTTCTGCCTCTATTTACTGGAATTACAGATGCGGGTCACCTACCTCTCCATCAATGGCTTTTACCCAAGGGTCTTGCTTTTCCAAAGCCCGATGCCTTGGTGCAGGGCAGAGCTAAGGCCTCACTAGTTGGTTTCCTTATGTAGTGGAGGCTAGTGCACATATTAGACAGGGTCTATCTGTGTGTGTGTAGCCTTGGCTGTCCTGGAACTCTCTATGTAGATCAAACTAGCCTTGAACTCAGAGATCCACCTGTCCCTGCTTCCTGAGTATGGGGATTAAAGGTGCTGCCTGCCAAATGTTGCAGGCTGTAACACTCACCTATCCCTGTAGCAACAAGGAGACGAAGACTGAGAGACAGGACTATGGTTTCTCTGGTTCCTAAAAGGAGGTCTATAGGCAGCGCGAACGGGGAGTACACTGAAGGGTTGGGGAGGTCTACAGGCAGCGCCAACGGGGAGTACACTGAAGGGTTGGGGTTGTCAGTGGAACTAGACTAGTCCTATGTAATTTCCATCGAAATGATATCTTGCTAGACAAATACACATACATACTGCATATGTGAGTAGTGTGTGAGTGTGAGCACATTAGTCAACTTTTATTTTATTTTATTGTGTGTGGTGGTGTATGCTTGTGTTGAGGTGGGGTCCACTTACCTGATCAATATCCAGTGCCTTCCTCTTGAAGTAATAAAATAAAAAAACTAAGCTATAGAAACAAGGTTCTGGGAATATAGAAACCAAGTTTTTGAGAATACAGAAACAAAGTTCTGGGGATGTAGAAATAAAGTAAAGTAAGAGCCATATTCCAGCTCCTGTAAGCAGCAGCTTCAGACACTGAGAAGCTCTGTTTCAGAGATAGCCAAGAACATGCCGTAAAAACAAAGTTCTGGTGGTCAGAATGTTGAGACAGATTGACCAGACCATTCTGACTAAGCTAAGTAAGGCCCAAACAAAAATAACTGGTGGTTGCAATGACGTTAAGGTCTACAAAAACAAGATTAGCAGTTCTCGAAAGAACCCCCAACCCCTCCTGTGGTGAATTTCGAAAAAGACCACAAACTGTCACCTAGACCTTGCTGCCAACAATCCCCTACCACCTAGTTACTCAGCCCCTTCCCAGGGACTTTTCAAGGCCAGGTACAGAGCTGGCTAGGGAAGTTGGCTGACTAAGCCAAGAACAGCCCCCTGAGCAAGCCAACCAGTGCCTGATGAGATGCTTTGTCCTGTGTTCCACCAACCAGAGTAAGCCAGCTAGCTTTGTTGCAGAAATCTGCCCTTTATAAAAGGGCATATTTTAAAATGTATAAAAGATGTCTGCTTTCTGAGTTCAGGGTTGACCCCACCTGTGAGGGTGGGCAACCTCTCGTATGTGGATCAATAAACCTCATGTTATTGCAAAGATCTATTGTCAATCTGTGTTCTTTGGGTTGAGCCAAGTTTACTACTCTCTATTACTCTACACACACACATTTTTTTGAGACCTATTTCATTGTTTTGGCCTGTCTCTGAGAGACCAAATCTTTTGGGTTCAGACTCCATCTTAGAGAATAGACCTAAGGTTGAACTCAAGTTAACTAACAGACCAGTTAGCACCAGTTTCCAGGTTATTCCCCAACAAGTCTGCACCCCCAGGTTACAAGCCCACCCCTGACACTTCACTTCCTAACAACCACCAATCAGGAGAAAAGCAAAAGTTAAGTTTATGGTTTGACTCCCAACACCAACCAATTATGTTAAAGGCCATAATGGACCACAATCAGATATGTACCAGGCTAGATATCCTCTTCTTGCCTCTATCTCTATAAATGCTTCCCTGAAACTGGGCTGGGGGTGTGGGTGGGGTGGGGCATGTACTCCTGTGACCCAAGCTCCAGCTTGAATAAAGAGACCCTAATTCGATTGCATCTGATTCGGCTTCCTGGTGGTCTTTTTGAAGTTCTTGAACGTTTCCTGGCACAACATCTCTGTAACAAGCAAAGGAACTCTTCTAGGCCTGTAGGCCTGTGCTACTCCACCAGGCTTTTTTGTTTGTTTTGTTTTTCCAGACAGGGTTTCTCTGTGTAGCCCTGGCTGTCCTGGGACTCACTCTGTAGACCAGGCTGGCCTCCAACTCAGAAATCCGCCTGCCTCTGCCTCCCAAGTGCTGGGATTAAAGGCGTGCGCCACCACTGCCCGGCTTTAAACTCAGGTTTCTATGCTTGTGCAGGAAACACTTTATTGACTTAGCGCTTTGATGTGTTTTTAATGTTTACTCCAGGGTAGAAAAATGGCACAGTTGGTAAAGAACATGACGGTCCAAATTTAATCCCTGCCCTAGGGGGGTTCAGACAGGCCCTTGGGACTAAGCTGGCTAGGCAAGCCTAGCCTACCTGGCAAGCCCTTGCCTAATTATAGCTCCTGGCAAGGGTGGCGTGTGTCGGGAGACATAATGATTTGAGTAGGAACTCCCATAGCTGCTCCCAAGTGCTCAGTCTCCACCTGACTCAGTTTCTAGCTGTGCTTTCTTATTGTGTTCTGGGGGCTGGAGGGATGGCTCCACCGATGAGAGCACTGGTTGTCCTTCCAGAGGTCCTGAGTTCAATTCCCAGCAACCACATGGTGGCTCACTACCATGGAATCCAATGAAGACAGCAACAGTGTACTTTATAAAGCAAATAAATCTCATTGTGATCCCTGTCCATTCAAAAGGTCAAGATAAGCCTGCTGTGGTAGCACACACCTGTAATCCCAACATTCAAGCACTCGGGAGGATGGAGGACTGTGAGTCCTGTTAGCCAGAGAAGGTGCTGTGTGGGAGGCAGTCACCCACACACCTGCATGAACCTACACAAACAATTTACAGAGGGGGAGGTTGCTGCTCATGGTACTATATGACTTTAATTCCAGTACTTGGAAGGCAGAGGCAGTAGAACCTGGTCTACAGAGTGTGCCCCAGGACAACCAGAATTACATAGTGAGGCCATGTCTCAAAAGAAAACAAAAAAGGAAACAAACAAACAAAAAAAATTAAAAGGGGGAAAGATTCTGGCCGGAGAGATGACTCAGCAGTTAAGGGCACTGACTGCTTTTCTAGAGGTCCTGAGTTCAATTCCCAGCAACCATGGTGGCTCACAACCACCTGTAATGGGATCTGATGCCCTCTTCTAGCATGTATGTGTATAATCAGATAGAGTACTCATATGTATAAAAATGTAAAGGGAAGAGAGTTAACAAGCTGTAGAAAACTTCCAGGTGATAGTGACTTGCAGCTATTGGCACAGAATAAGCAAGAGATAAGTTAAACACAGGTACCGCAGGTGCGATTGTACCCAGAAGCCTTTGTGCTCAATAGGAACTGGACTTTGGAACCACACAAACCCAGGCAGCTGTCCCATAGAAAATAGAATTGCTAATGACTTTTTTTTTTTTTTGAGATAGGGTGTTACCATGTAGCCCTGGCTGACCCATTACTTGCTATGTAGACCAGGTTGGCCTCAAACTTACAAAGATCCACCTGTGTCTACCTCCCGATTGCTGGAGTTAAAGGCATACACCACCATACCTGCTTCACTAAACTAAAAACAAACAGACAAACAAACAAACAAAACAACCCAAACCCTTTCAAATCTCATTACCTTAATGTGTATGTGTTGTCATAAGACAACTTCTAGAGTCTATTCTCTCATTCTCCCCTTCAGATACAAGGGTTGAGGGGTTGATCTCAGGTATCGAGGATTGGTGACAAGCACCTTTACCCACAGAGCCACCCTGCCAACTTCCTTGAGATTGATTCTCATCTGGAGGCATGGACTGACCTCAGATCTTGTGCCTCAACCTTCTGAGGGTGGGGATTCAGGTGTGTCACCCAGCCTGGCTTCAGCTGCTACAATTTTTTTTTATAAGTGATAAGGGGTAGGACCATAGGAGCTAAGTTCCCGTCTAGCAACATCAGATGCTCGACACCCTGTGGAACTGAGACCACACTGTCTCCAAGGGCAGAGACGGGCCACGTGATGAGGTCAAACAGGGACCCACAAAGATCATTATTTTGTTTTCAGGTGGCTGGCCTTAGATTTGCCAGGTAGTTGAGAATAATCCTGATCCCTCTGCTTCTACTTCTGAATAGAAGTTCCTAGAAAGTGTCTGCAGGCTCACCTAAGTCTTTGAGCAGGCTGATTAAGAGACTAGAATCCCCGGGACTATGTACAGGGTGGAAGGTTGGCAGATCCGAGGCCTGATTACAATTTATCTTAGGTTATCTCCAGCCCCTATATAGCCATCCCTTGCCTACCTCTGGGTTTGACCTAACAATCAGTGACTAACAGATGAGACCCTTTACCAACCCAAAGGCTGAGTATTGTTAGACAGCCTCTGAGGCCTTTAGCTACAGCTGAGATGATCCATTTTGCTATAACTTCCTACTTAGTTTTTCCAACAGTCCATCTGAAAAGTGCCTCAACTTACAATTTTTTTGGTCCTACCAATATAAAAACTTTATCAAACTTAGTGTGGCTGTGCACACCTTTAATGCCAACACTCAAGAGATAGGCAGGTCTCTCTCTGTGAGTCCCTGGGTAGCCTAGTCTACACACTGAATCCCAAGCAGCCAGTCTCAGCGACATGGTGAGAGCCTTAAAACAAAAACAAAACCCAAATCAAACCACCCCGTGGTGATTTGAATTTACTTGGCCCAGGGAGCAGCACTATTTGGAGGTTTGGCCTTGTTAGAGTAGGTGTGGCTTGTTGGAGGAAGTGTGTCACTGTGGGCGTGGGCTTTAAGACCCTCCTCCTAGCTGCCTGGAAGGCTGTCTTCCAGTGACTTTCAGGTGAAGGTGTAGAACTCTCAGCTCTTCCTGGACCACGCCTGCCTGGATTCTGCCTCAGTGATAATTGCCTGAACCTCTGAACCTGTAAGCCGGCTCCAGTTAAATGTTGTCCTTATAAGAGTTGCCCTTGGTCATGGTATCTGTTCACAGCAGTAAAACCCTAAGTAAGACAAGTCCCAATCCCTCAAAACTTCACCAAAGGATTACCATGTTGGAAAACAGACTTTTGGATAACCTAAGTTGGTTTCCCCTGACCATGGCCACATATTTGGCTCCTCTTAACCTCTTTGAAGTAAGTTATTTTATTATTATTAACATTCCCAAAATATCTGGCAGTACAGGCATACACCACTCCCATTGTCTATGCAGTGCTGGAGATGGAGGCCAGGACTTGTTGCACCCTAAGCCAGCATACTACCAACTGTCGTAAGGTTATTTTTACTTCCCCGTGACACATCGTGAGCTGTTAGTGTAAATACACCATGAGGCTTGCAAAACACTGAAATTCCTTAACCTAACACATCCCTGTCATTAAGTGACACGTGACCAATTCCAAGCAGAGTTTCAGAGTCTCTTGCCTATGTTTGTATATTTGAAATTTGAAATTTGAAAAGGGTGGTTAGCTTAAAAGCACAGAATTGTTAGATATTCATCACGGATTTTTTCTTGTGACTTAAAAATGATTTTTTTTTTTTACGAAATAAAAAGTTTTAAGAGTGAATTAAACATAGCCCAGCCATGTGATACAATATTGTGCATCACTGGAACTATTCTTTTTGTTTGGTTTTTCTGGAATGGGGATGAAACCCACCTGGGTCTCTCACATGGATCTACCACTGAGCTACAACCCCTAGACCTAAAGTGCTGAAGATCAGTTAGTGACAAAAAAGAAAAAGAAAAAAAAAAAGTGAAATCTGACTATGTGAAGCCAGGGTCAGTAATTGCAACACTTGGGTTGCGGCTGGGAGACAAGTGCTGGAGACCAGCCTGAGGTACAGATCGAGATCATCCTTTTACCCAGAATGTAAAAAACAAACAAGCAAACAAATAAACAAAACCGGTAACAACTTTTAAGGCGACAGGACTCGCTCTAAAGCCCTAGCGCAGCGCAAATCGTTGAGAGTCTGGAATTGATGGAAAGAAGTTATTTTTTTCCAGTGAGTTTGGGTTTTGTCCTCCTCCGCGAACCAGCGTTGCTTCCAGTAAATGTGAACCACTCACACCTGGCCAGTGGTAGGGGTGTGGGGCGGACCCCAGCGCTCCCTGGCGGCCTCGGGGGGCCCGGCGGCTCCTCCCCACTGGCGGCGGAGAGAGACGGGGCGGGGCACGAAGCCCCAGTCCAGCCGGGCCCAGCCCAGTCCTCGCCAGCGCCCGGAGGCCCAGGCGGATCTCAAGGTCCGGAACAGCGCAGGCAAGTGAGGGGGCTGCGGCTGGGTGGAGGTGGGGACCCGAGGCCGGCGGGGAGTGGAAGTAGCCTGGGGTGGCGCTGCGCTCGGGCGCCCGAACTTTTCTGGCTCGCGCGGGCCGACTCCGGTGGTGAGCAGGAGCCGGAGTAGGGTTCTTTCGTCCTGCCTGTCCCGGTCTTCACTTTCCTTGTGTGCCGGGGCAGGGCATATGGCCGGGGTTTATGGCGCAACCGCGTTTGGTGCGTACCCGCGAGCTGACCCGCATCTTGCAGGGTGCTCCTCTCAGTGGCTGAGTGGCTTGTTTGTCTGAGGTCGTGTCCCCCACTCCGGGGCCCCAGAGTGGCCGCGCAGCAAGGCTGTCATGGTCCTCAGCAGGTGGGGAGAGGGAGGGAGGGAGTCAGCCAGCCAGAGGCTTGGGACCCACCCGGGGCTGTTCGAGCTTGTCCTGGCGTCACCAGGCTGAGTAGCGACTGGTACTGAGGATCTATCTAGGTGGGGG
The DNA here is from genome assembly GCF_008632895.1 of Mastomys coucha. Lineage (NCBI taxonomy): Eukaryota > Metazoa > Chordata > Mammalia > Rodentia > Muridae > Mastomys > Mastomys coucha. The sequence continues at coordinate 100,249,653 of NW_022196896.1, read as the reverse complement.
GTGGGGGGGAGGAGGGAGGGGATGGGTGGGGGGAGGAGGGAGCCCTAGCACAGTGAAGCCAGTGGGCTAACCCCATAGGTCGAGAGAAGAGGCCATTCCTACTCCTAACCTGGCCTGCTCCTTGACCCTGTTCCTTTGCTCTCTAGTTCAGAAACCTACTAGAAAGTATAGTCAAGCCGATGAACTTTTTTTTTTCTTTTTTTTTGAGACAGTTTCACTCAGTAGCCCAGTCAAGGCTTGAGCTTGTTACAATACTTCTGCCTCAGATTCTAAAGTGCTGGGAGTACTACAGGTGAAAGCTGTCTGGCCTGGCCCTGGTGACCTCTTTAGGTCAGAGTGAAAAATAAAAACGAAACAGAGAAATGGGAAAAGGAAAGCAGGTCGGGAAGGACCAGGAACCAAAAAAAAAAAAAAAGCAAGCAAGAAAGAAAGGCTCTCTGCCAGGCAGAGAGGTCCCGTGCCCCACCCCCCGGGGAGGCCTCCTTCCAGTCACTCACTCCACTGTGGTCTATGGGTGGTGGTACCCATGAGGCTGAGGGTCAACCTAAACATAGGATAAGTGGGGAGAGCTGTCATGGAAGGTCTGTCAGGTGTCTGGTTCTCTGGGACGCTGAAATATTTATCTCAGTGGTGAGCTTTGGTTTCAAAAGTGGTGTCTTTGGCCTGGCCACTGGTGGCAGGGCAAGCCAGGTGCTTCTTTGTGATGCTTGGTCTGCCTCAAACAGGCCACCATACGTCCTCTCCTCTTCACTTGCTTGCCTCTTCACTTGCTTGTTCTTAACTCTCCAGTCGTGGGTTCCTGGTCTCGGTTTATAGTTTCAAGGGAAGTGAGACCATTGCTTCAAGGGTCCTGATTTCCTGTCTGACTTCAGGGCTGCTCGTATAAAACTGGGCAGATCAGAGAGGTAATAAGCAGTTGGAGAAGCTCGTGGGCTAGGGTAATAGGCACTTAGACTCAGCTTCCTCGATAAGAATGGGGGATCCGGGCTGGAGAGATGGCTCAGTGGTTAAGAGCACTGACTGCTCTTCCAAAGGTCCTGAGTTCAAGTCCCAGTAACCACATGGTGGCTCACAACCATCTGTAATGACACCCTCTTCTGGAGTGTCTGAAGACAGCTATAGTGTACTTACATATAATAAATAAATAAATCTTAAAAAAAAAAAAGAATGGGGGATCCTCAGAAGCCGTCTATAGCAGAGCACCTCCAAACCCAAGACCTCTCACCATGGGTTCTTAAGACAGAGTAGAAGCAGCAGGACTGAGTGTGTGATGGTGCATGCCTTTCACACTGGAAGCTGAGGCAAGAGTGGCCTGAGTTATAGGGCAAGCGCCTGCCTCACAAAACACTAACAATGCTAGGGCATGGTGCCTCATTCTTCTCAGAAGACAAGGGCAAAAGGAGGATTGCAAGCTAGGCTGCAGACCTGGAGCCAACCTGGGCTGTAGAGTAAGGCCATATCTCAACAAGCCAGCATTGAAGCGACATACAGACTTCAGAGGGCCTTCAGTTCTCTTGGGAATGCAGAACAAGAGCTGACCTTGACAGAATCTTCCAGCCTTAACCTAAGATTTTGGGAGTCTAGGCCAAAACAGGACTTGTTTTGAAGTAGGACTAGGAAGAAGATGCAGAGGTCCACAGGCCTCTCCTCATCATGGTCAGGAAGGTAGAATGGTCAGTAAGTACACTTCCTATGACACAGGGGTGATGTTTAGGGATGCTCCTTTCCTGGTCTGTGCTGCCTAGATTTTCACCATGCCATGCTATAAATCCTACCGTGGAGGTTCCAGTAGCTATTGGACCTAAGGGTGGGAGCAGACCCTCCAGGGGATCTTGGTGCTCAGCTGATATGAGGACGAGGGCATGTCTGGTCCTCCTATCCACAGGTTCTTATGATCTTGAACTTGTGATCTTCCTGCTTGAGCCAACCTAGTGCTAGGGTTACAGGTGTACACCAGCATGCCCCTCTCATGTGTGGTCCTTTTTAAAAATTATATTTATTTATTTGTGTGCGAGGGTGAGTGCGTGCATGTGGAGGTCCAGAGGACAGCTCGAGGGAGGTGGTCCTCTCCTTTCACCACGTGGGTTCTAGGGATCCAACTTGGGTTGTCAGGCTTGGCAGCAAGTGCCTTAATCTGCTGGTCCACTGAGATTGTTTTGCTTGGTTTTTAGTGCAACTGTTTTGAGGGGACAGGCTGGTGGAAGCATAGGGTTTTAAGAGATGGGGAGACATGGGTTTCCCTTAGGGTTAGGTCCTCATGTAATAAGCAGGTTGCCGGGGTCAGCATCACACAGGCTGTGAAGTGTGGGAGCATCTTAGGAGGATTAGGAGGCGTGAGAGAGTTAATGGCCACCCTCTTGCCTAGAACAGGCCATGTACCTCTCTCTGCCTCTGTATATGTCCTACACATTACTAGAGGCACCCAGTCAGTGTGTAGATTCTCAGGTGTGTGTGGGGTAAGGTGGGGATGGGATGGCTATGTCATTCTGCTCTGAAGCTTTCTGTCCTATTAGCCTGTTTATACAGAATCAAATTGGCAGGGCTGCAGTGGATTTTGATCTTTCAGCCTAGAATATACCCATCGTACAGATGTAAAAGTGGAGCCTGAAACTGGGAAGTAAATTACCCCAATTCATGTACTGGGGTCAGTACTGACACCAGGACAAGAATTAGGTCCCTGCTCCAATGCCGGAGACTCGGACAAAGATGGGAAAAGGAATCCATAGCCACTGTGCACTCAACTGTGCTGGTCTTCATCACCCTACCCTCAGCCCTGTGCTCCCCTAACCAGCTGAGGGTGGGTGCTTCAGGTGTCTTCCCTGGCAGACAAGCACCCCAAATCACTCAGCGCGTTCAAATCCATCCCTGCTGGTTGCAAATTGCCCTCCTTGAATGCTTAAATCCTAAAGCTCATGCATCCCCCTGAAAATTTCAACTGACTGTAGTAAGGTAGGCCATGGCCTTAGCCTTGGCTGACCTCATGCTCACTGTAGCTCAGGCTGGCTTTGAACTTGAAGCAATCCTGCTTTAGCCTTCTGGGTGCTCACATTACAGGTGTGTCCCATTATTCCTTGCTCTCAAAAGTAGCATTTTTATTGGAGGTGTGGTCTTTTGTGAGCATCGTACGTAGTTGCTCACTAAGTACTGATCTTTCCACTCTCGGGTGGCTCTCTTCCTTCCCCACCCCTCTGTGATTTTCCACTATGGTCTGATTAATACTCCTGTTCTTCTGCTTGTCTCCCCTCCTAACCTGGAGACAACACAAACAGGGTGGGGCAGGCCTTTGTGTCAAAAATAGCAGCAGCCCTGATAATGGCTTCCTCTTTTTTTCTTTCTTTTAATTTTGTGACAGAGTTTCACTATGTAGCTAGCTCTGGCTGTCCAGAAACTCACTCTGTAGACTAGGCTGGAGTCCAACTCAGAGATCTGCCTGCCTCTGCCTCCCAGGTGCTACACCTGGCCTGCTCGTTCTCTCTCTCTCTCTCTCTCTCTCTCTCTCTCTCTCTCTCTCTCTCTCTCTCTCTCTCTCCTCCCTTCCTCTCTCTCCCTCCCTCCCTCTGTCCATCTGTCTGTCTTTCTGTTTTTTAAGACAGGGTTTCTCTGTGTAGCCCTAGCTGTCCCGGGACTTGCTTTGTAGACAAAGCTGGCCTCGAACTCAGAGATCTGCCTGCCTCTGGTTTCTGAATTAAAGGCGTGTGCTATGACCACCTGGCCCTGTTTTTTTCTAAGCACACCAAGGCCACCCTGACTGGTGATGTGTCTGGGCTTTCTGATATTACAACCTCATGATACAAATCTGTCCTCTGAGATAAGGGTGATGGAGAAGCTGCTGGATTGGGCCCTTCCATATTCTCCAGGACTTGGCCCTCTGTTTCTGTGGATCTAGAGAGGGGGATTCTAGAGGTGGGACCTAGGAAGTGGCCTGGGAGGAAAGTAACAGGTTGGCAGGATGAGCAAGAAATGATGAGAGAACTGGAGAGGGTTCTTTGTTCTGGCACCTGTGGCTCTTGCTGAGCTTTCGATAACTGGGCCAGGCTGGGAAGGGAAGTTCTAAATTCCTTAACACACACCCACACACCTCTCCCCCAAGACACATCTCACTATCACTTTTTTTTTTTTTTTTTTTTTTTTTTTTTTGGTTTTTTGAGACCAGGTTTCTCTGTGTAGCCCTGGTGTCCTGGAACTCACTCTGTAGACCAGGCTGGCCTTGAACTCAGAAATTTGCCTGCCTCTGCCTCCCAAGTGCTGGGATTAAAGGCATGTGCCACCACTGCCCGGCTCACTATCATTTCTTGGCTGGCTTTGAACTTGCTATGTAGAATAGAGTGACCTTGAACTCACAGAGATCCCCCTGCCTCTACTAGAATTAGAGGCAGGAAGTACAATACCTGGCCCAGAGGTTCCAAATTCTTGGCCAAGGGGGCCTGTCCTGGGCTGGAGCTTCTGGGCTTCCTGGTTCTAGCTGGCACTCAATGTTTGGATCCCCTCTACTTCCCCTCCTAATCCTGAGGCCAGGCCACCCTGAGAGCATGATGTTGATACTGGGTTCCTGGTTGCTTCCTTCACTTCTCTGTCCCAGTGGCTATATGCTGGGGTGGGATGTGTTTTCTTGGGGAGAATGGAGGGAAGAAACTAGGCATGGAGACCTGGGTGTGGGGTGGGGCTTCCTGAGATGCACACTGAGCAATTCTTTCCATTCTGGTCTGGGCATTGGTTCCTGGCATTCAGGAGGGCAAGCTGCCTGGACTGCTCTTTTCTGTCCTTCCCTCCAGACACACTCTCTTGCTTGTAACCCCAGTAGCTCAGCCTTCTGGCTGCAGATTCTAGAATCTTAACACTTCTTATGCCAGAGGAGAGCTAGAGCCAGAGTCTGATCTCAGCAGACCAGGGACAGAGTCGGCCTCCTGAGACAACCCAGGGTTCAGTGGGGAACAGCTTCCCCAAAGTCTACACTGAAAACCTTGGCCACCAACAAATCCTGCTGTGTGGGCCCAGTACATACTCCTGCTGCCACCGTGACTGAGTCAGGGAGAGGCTCTGGGTTTTCCTTGACATGGATGGATTACCTGAGAAAGGTACAAGCTGAGACATGGAACTTCTGGGATGGGGCAAAGTCTGAACACTAATCACAAACTGGTGTTTGCTACAGAGAAGCTGGATGCCTTCTCAACCTAGGAAAATGCTCACAGTTCTTTGTAACCCCTGGAGCCTATGAAGCCCTCACAGCCCTGGGTGAACCCAGATGACCAGAGTCTGCCTCATCTGGACTGTCTCCAGGTCTCTTTTCTGTCCTTGTCCTTCTTCCTACTCCTTTCCTTCTCTAGGTGTCCCCATGCCTCAGCTAGGAGAGTGGCTGACCACTCCCCCTAGGGCAGTGCTCGCCCAGAGCTCAGCCCTGGTGGAAGCCTTGGTGGAAGGGTCCTCATGGAGGCCAGGCAGGAGCCTTGGCCTGCTTAGAAGCCATGTTGGGGGTTCTGGGTTCCAGAAGTTCTTGCTGGTCTGACAGGTACTGTCCATGCTGTGGCTCAGTGGTGGGCGTGGCAGAGGCTGGCAACTTTTTGGCTGGTAGAAATCAAGGGTTTTACTCTCTTGCACCAGGGTCAGACAGCCAGGATTGTACTGTAGCCTAGGATCAGCTTGTCTTAAGTGGGTGGATGTCTAGAGTCTGACATTTTGAATCTCCTTGGGCTGGTGGATGGGACTGGAGTGCACTGTGGAGGGGCGGAATCATCGGGCATCCACTTCTGTGTAAGCCTGCTATTATCACTGGAGGATTTGAGACCAAAGCCATGGGAGATGGCTGAGAAATTGGGATAGATAGACTATCCAAATAAGGGACCCAAAAGGGACACCAGAGTTAGCCTTGGGAGGAAGCCTTGACTTCGTTATACCCTGGTGAGGTGTCGCTGGCCAACTTTCTTCACTCCCCTATACCTAGGTGTCTCTGTGATGGCACTGCTCGCTTGCTAGCATACACCACAGAGTTAGGAGTCAGTGAAGTCACGGCTGAAAACAGCCAGAGTGTATCCCTGCTTAGGCTGGGCACTGTTCTAAGAGCTCAGGCCTTTCTTCCTTCCTTCCTTCCTTTCTTTCCTTTTCTTTTTAAATTAACTTATTTTTATTTTATGTGCATTGGTGTTCTGCCTGCCTGCATATCTGTGTGAGGGTGCCAGATCCCCTGGAACTAGAGTTACAGACATTTGTGAGCTGCCATGTGGATGCTGTGACTTGAACCCAGGTCCCCAGGAAGAGCAGCCAGTGCTCTTAACTCTCCAGCCCCCTCAGGGTGTATATTCTCTCTTAATTTTTATGGTCCCTTGGGAGGCACTGTTAACTGGTGTTGAACCCATCTTCTGGGTGAGCATACTGATGCATAGCATCGTCTCTGGTTCAAAAGGGCAGGTGGTGGACTCAGAGAACTATGCTGGGATCAGGCAGGTCCACTGGCAAATTCCCACCAGAATGACCGGGCGGGGTCAGAGAGGACAGGAGGGAGGCCCATGAGTCAGCAGCCGAGCTACCCTACACCCTGGAGCCGCCTCCCAGGCCGTGAGTCACTGCAGCCCCTCACTTGGGAAGAGGGGGGGCCCAGGATGCTGAACAAAAGACAGGCCCTGCATGGTCAGTTTTCCAGGGTCATAGTCAGCTCTTAGAGCTGTCATTGAGCCCTGTCAACCACCTCCATTTCACACATACCTTGTGAAAGTGAAGGGCCAGGTCATTGTGACATCATGGCTTGGTGGCACTGTTGCAACTCTTAACAACAGGGCCTTTCCTGGCAGTGCCTTTTAGGACTGTTTAGCCATCAACCTGCACTACCATCCCAATGGAGGATTTCATATAGACCTAGATTACTGAGATAGCACCTAATGGAATGTCAGGCACCTCTCTACCAAAGGTAACCTGCTTTGTCCCCTTCCCATTCAGCAGGATGCCATGCCTTCTGTGGACTCAGAGGAGACTTGGGGATGGAGGGAGGAGGGCTCAGGGGAGCAAGGCTTTTGCCCCAAAGGTTGGGGCAGGAAAAACCTGCTTCTCTTATCTTGCTTGTGATCACGATGTCCTTTCATAGACTCAAGATTCTCTTAACCAGTTCTGATCTTAGACTCACTCTCCACTCTGGGTGTCCCATTTCTCCAGCTGCTCTGTCCTGCTCAGTGCCTCACTCCCATGCTTCCCTGCCCAGCTCACTTCTCATACCCTTACTTTCTAGAAGGGCTTTCTTCTCTCTGGCTTGACACATTCTTGCTCTGGGGAGATGGAGAACAGCTTTCTTCAGTGTGACCTGCTCAGAGACCTGGCCTGTTATTCAATCCTGACTAATTTCTCTTGTGAATAACTCCTGTTGTCCTGCAAGGAGCCATGCATGTCCTCTATCTGATCTCTGAGCTGCACTCGGTGCCCTGAAAGAGAAGCTGGGACTCTCCTTCCAGCAGCGGCTCTGAAGTTGCGACTGACCTGGATCTTCGATTCTTTCCTGTAGGGCAGGGGGTAACTCTATGTCACAAGGGTGTACATGAAAGAAATAAGGACACCATTTCCTTAGCTTGTCTCCGTCCTCATTTCACAATGGGTCCACGGGCTGTATTAACCTTGGCAGAGGAGGCCTAGAGAATACAGCAAAGCACCAAGGATTCATACCGCCACCCCAAGGCTCTCCACTCAGGGTATGCTTCTAACCCCTGGTTCTAGGACTGTGGGAGCCACTTTACTACACTGGGACTTGATGCTCACTTGGGCATCAATGTAGCACCTGGAGCTTCCAGCAAGCTGCAGGGCTCCTGTCAGAGGCCTTCAATCCTGTGCCCTCACTTCTCGGCTTGCTTTCCTTGACCCTCCCTGCCACTGCCTCAGGGGAAGATTCCAAAGACCCCCTTTTCAGGTTGCTCCAGAGCACTGTTTACTCCCTGGCAAGAGCAGCGAAGGGAGCAGCAGGCAACACAGGCTGCCACATGCCTCGGTGATGGGCCAGGCACAGGAGAGTCCTGTTGGGCTGCCTGCCTCGCCCCTCCCTCTGGGGCTTGGCCGGTCTGGCACAGTGGCGGGATTGTTTTCTTCCTCCTCTTTCCTGCTCAGCCTCTCGCTTGGCTCCACCCTGTATCTGGCCCTCAAGCTTACTGCTCCAGCCAGCTGCTATGGGGGCTGGGTTGACCCCTCCAAAGGGTCCCAGCTGGCCAGCCCTGTGACTCACCAGGAAGCTCTTCTAGGGGCCGTCCAGCTTCTTCCCTGGTTCTGCTGTCAAGACACCATTGCAAGGTTTCCTTAAAGGAGAACAGGGAGTTCCCAAGCTGCCATTCTCTTCTGTTGTTCTGATGCTCAGCTGTGAGCTGACTGACTAATCCCCACTCCTACTCTCCTGTGGCCAGGGAAGGGGAGGCCCCAGATAAAGGCTGCTGTGAGAGATTATAAAAGCCAAGGGCTAGCCCAGTGGGGTGGTGGCCTGTGGGCGGTGAGTGGCATGTATAAGCTACAGACATAGCCTAGAAAGAAGCAAGGGTGGAGTGAGCGGTCAGGAACTCATGACCAACTGCTTGTTTCCTATTGCAGGTCCCAGAAGCTGGGGTTTCCCCTCAGCCCTTGAGTGGCCATGTCCCATCCCACTGCCCCACCTCCCTATGAGGACCACAACCCCCTGTACCCTGGCCCTCCACGACCCGGGGGCTACGGACAGCCGTCTGTCCTGCCAGGTGGTTATCCCGCCTACCCCACCTACCCTCAACCTGGTTATGGTCATCCTGCTGGCTACCCACAGCCAGTTCCTCCTGTCCATCCAATGCCCATGAACTACGGTGAGTCATGGAGGGTGGCTGGAGGTTGGTGGGATGAGGTAGAGCTTGGGACTGAGGAAGGCTTACATTCCCTTCCTCCTATCATCCCCTCTGATACCTTTTCCTCTTCCTGTCCCACCTTCCCCTTAACCTCCTGTTCTTCCCTCCAGCCACTTGCTGGCCTATGTATTCAGTAAGGAGACTGGGGCCTTAAGATGTATACCAGAACTTACACCCAGAGACAGTAGCTGGGTGAAGTAATGGCTTCTAAGTGGTTGCCTAAGGAACCATTTCTGTTTCTCAGCAAGACTGTTGCCCCTGTGTGTGGGCACCATGTCTTCCTTAGGAACCCTAAGCACTTTTTTTTTAATGTCCTAGGGCTGACACATCCACATCTCCATCCTTTATGTACAGTCTGATTTTTGCCAACAGCCAAAATGTTTTGGTTGGCCCGTGAAGGTGAGGTTAGACTCTAGCAAGCCTCTTCCCCTGGGGGGTGGATTTTCCATTTCTTTTTGGTACGAGAGACTGAACTCAAGGTCATTAAGCATATGCTCTGCCTATGAGCTGGACCCCAGCTCCTCCTGGGTAGATTTTGGAATTAGTTCCCCAAGAGGCATCCATGGAATATTAGTGGCTTGCAGTAGTCTCAGTGTCCCAGAGCCAGTGAATATATGGCCAGCTCTTATCTGGACGTGTATTCTGATGCAGATCTTAAGGTATCAAAGGTGACTGTTGTGCACTGTGAAGCCTGCCCACTTCATGTGTAGTCTTCCCTCTTTCTCTCTGGCCCTCTACTCCCAAAGGCTACTTCTCTGCCCACCAGTTCCACCCCTTAGATACCAGCTGCTTCCTAGATGGTGATGCCATTACCCTATCTCCAAATGTGCGGGCTGGGCACAGAGCCTGCAGCAGCTGCCTGCTGACAGCACAGCTCTTTCTCACCTAAGCCAAGCGGGGGTCACTATGAGGGTGCCCAGAGAACCTGAGCTTGATAAGAGTCTGTGAGTTACCAGTGTGTCTTTTGGACAGAGGCACCTGAACCTTGGTTTGAGACAGGGAGGTCAGGGGTGCGTTGAGATGGAGGCTATGTATCCTAGGTCCCCAGTTGGTTTGATGTGATCTGCCTCTGATCCTAGGCCATGATTATAGTGAAGAGGAGAGAGCAGGAAGCGACAGCTTTGGAGAATGGGATAACCGGAAAGTCCGACATACCTTCATTCAAAAGGTAAGAAATGGGCTGGGGCTTAGGGGAGGTCTAGGTTCAGGCACACATTCCCACGTTAAGTGTCTTAGCTGCCTATCTCTGCACCTTCCTCAGAGGGGATCCCCCTCTCTATCATTCCCATTGCCCTAACTTTGTTTTGGGATGATAGAGTCTATCTGGGATTGTATTTTGCACTTCCTCTTCCTGCTCTGTTCTGTTAGACAGACACAACTGGGAACTGAAGTAAACATGCTGTTTCTAAATCACCACACATCCCTTCTTTCAACCCTTGTCACAGAAAACTGCTATTAGTACAGGAGCAGTCAGAGCAAGTGAGCAGTTAACCCCAAACTGACTATAAGCTGGATGCTGGGTAGGTGGAAAGGGGCCAAGAGACAACTGAAGTAGCGGAGGGGTCCCTTCCAGGCCAGACTGCAGTCAGGGAAGACTCTCTGAGGACTCGAAAAGTGGAGCCTTCGAAATTACAGTCATTAGTGAGTGTGTACGTGCACACATGCGAGTGTAGTATCCAAGAAATCCAGAAGAAAGCATCAGATCCCCTGAGCTAGAGTTGAATACAAGTAATTATGAGCTGTCTGATGGTGTTTCTGGGATCTGAACTCAGGTCCATGAGCAATGTATGTTCTTAACCACTGAGCCTTTCAAATTAAAAGGAGGCTCCTTGTACCACTAACAGGATGGGGTGAGGTAGGCAGGCAGAGGCCTTGGCACTGACTGTCTTTCCGGGAGAGGCTGGTACGAGATGGAGCTCTATCCCTGGCTGTTTGTTCTAGGTGTACTGCATCATTTCCGTCCAGCTGCTCATCACTGTGGCCATCATTGCTATCTTCACCTTTGTGTGAGTCTCTCCTCTCCTGAGCCTGGGTTACCGGCTAGGCTGCCCATGGAGGGGTGGCTCTCAGTTGGAGGTGGATAACCACAGGATGACTCTTTTCTTGGCATCCTCTGTTTTACAGGGAACCAGTCAGCGAATATGTGAGGAACAATGTGGCTGTGTACTACGTGTCCTAGTGAGTGCAGGGTGTTGCTGCTGGGATGGGAGGGGGGAAGGAGGCAGCTGACTAGCTTTGTTTGGGGTAGAACTATGCCCTGGGAGAGAGGGCTTCCCAGAAACTTCTGTCCCAGGCAGGGACAGAAGAGCAGCCTGAGGAGGAATAACATCACAGAGTGCTGGGACAGGACAGGACCAGTCAGACACATGGTGATGAAATGTAGATTTCATGATGCTGCCCAGGCTTTCTCTGATCACCATGCACTGCATTCAGGTCATACTGGGCTAGGAGTAGGCTGGGAGGTGTCTTGGTCTATAGCTATGTCCCATCTCTTCCCCCAGCGCTGTCTTCCTTGCCACCTACCTGATCCTTGCCTGCTGCCAGGGACCTAGGTGAGTGTTGGAGACCCTGACAAGAGGAGGGCAGAAAGTGGGACAGGGACAGAGCATTGTAAGAGGAAAGGGGTTTGTACAGTGGAGAGAGCCTACAAGGAGTACTGATGAGGGACAAGAGACCAGCTATGTTACAGAGTGGTGTGTGATGCCCACCTGGCTATATCTATCTTACAAGACATGTAAGAGTCATATATACAAGATATGTACCATTTCAAGCACTTAATGAACAGAAAAAAGAAAAAGGGAGAAAGTAGCAAGATGGCTCAACAAGTAAAGGTACTTTCCACGACGTCTAATGATCTGAGTTTGAGGCCCAAGACCCACATGTTGAGAAGAAAATGATTCCCACAAGCTGTCCTCTGACCCCCACATATGTGCTGTGGTGCATGTATACACACACACACACACACACACACACACACACACACGTAATAAAAAATTAAAAACACAAAAGGGAAAGTTACTACATCCCTATCAGGAAGAACTCGAGGTTCAGAGAGGCTGAGGGACTTTGTCACAGTCACACAGGGGACATGTGAGCTGTAAACAAGTCCTGGCCATGCTGGCTCCCCAGGGAAGGACTGTCTCAGGTCATCTTTGTGTAAATACCTGAGTGCCCTTCCTAAAGAAAAGGCGTATTTCTCAGGAGCTAAGGACTTCCTTCTGCTGATGGGCCCAAGGCCGGTGACCAGAGTCTCTCTCTCCCTCTTTCTCCCTCCCTGTCTGTCTCCAGGCGCCGATTCCCATGGAACATCATCCTGCTCACCGTCTTTGTACGTCTAGAAGGGAAATGGGAGACCTACCCGGGAAGGGGTTGGGGACACCCTTGTCCTTGGCTGGCTCTGCTCTTGCTTGCCTCTGTGGCTGTTCTTCTCAATACAGTTACACTTACCTCCAGCTCTGGCAGGGCCATGGCAACCACAGTGTTGGGGCTGGAACTTAGAGCCTGCTATGTGTTGAGCCATACTCAGTAGCCCATGCTGTTCTTAACGGTTTGCCTCATTCTCTCCTTCCCTTAGACTCTGGCTTTAGGCTTTATGACAGGCACTATTTCCAGGTATGTTCAGGGACAATCCTCCATGCTCTTGGGGAGGGAATGTGGAGGGCTGGGTGGACTATGGGCACGAGCCTGAACATAGGGAGTCTCTACTTATGGTTTATGCCTCTGGCCCATCTCAAACTGCTTCCTTTTCCCCAGTATGTATGAAACCAAAGCTGTCATCATAGCAATGATCATCACTGCTGTGGTAGCCATTGCTGTCACCATCTTCTGCTTTCAGACTAAGGTGAGGATGGGGAAGGCCCTTCCCTGGCCACCCTGCCCTCTTACACACACGCGCGCGTGCGTACACACACACACACACACACACACACACACACACACCACTATTTGGACTCAGCACTTGGGCAGGCATGGGAGGACCCAGACCTTTTCAGACCAGGGATTTCCCTAGCCTAATCTGCTCCCATGGCTATACTTGCCAAGATGCTTCCTTAGCATGTCCTTAGCATGTCACTGTCACTGCCATGCCCCCAAGAGCAGCACTGGGACTCCCCAACTGGGGCTCAGGGTCAGTCCTCTGGGATGCTAAGGATGCCAATTATCTGACGTGCCTCTTTCTCCCTTTCTGCTAGGTGGACTTCACCTCGTGTACAGGCCTCTTCTGTGTGCTGGGAATAGTGCTGATGGTGACCGGTATTGTCACAAGCATAGTGCTGCTCTTTCGATATGTGAGTGTCTTGCCACCAGGGCAGGCAGCACCCAGGCAGCGGACTTCCTGTGGAGCAGGGGTGGGCTCTGGCTCATACACCTCTCCATTGGCCAGTGCAGGCACCAACACAGTACCTTTTGGGTTAGGATAGAACAGATTTCAGGCAGGTGGTAAACCACAGCCCCTTAAGTCCTGGATAGCACCACTCAGTTCCTACAGGAAGTGGTAGATTAGCCAAGACCAGGTTCTGTGAGACAAATCTGAAGGACCAAATCAGGCCTGGATGGAAGGGACCCTGGGACTGCTGGCCCCGATGCCTTCTCTGCTTCCTGTCAGCTAAGGTGAAGGTGGGGAACACAGAGCTGCAGGGGAAGGATCAGAACGAGAGGTGCTGCCCCCCTTACTATGGCTGGTCCTGGCCTGTGTACAGGCGCTTGGCAATAGTGTTGAGCAGGGTGGCAGGTTGACAAGGGGCTTCTCTAAACTGTCCCTAAGGTGGGCCGTAGGAGCCGGTGAGCTGCATCTGTGTGCTACTCGGAGCTCACTGTCACAGGCTCTTCAAACAGCATGCACTGGCACTAGCCTCGTGAACTCTACTCAGTTGCCTCGTGTCCAGGACCTACAGTAAACACTCCTGTACTTTACTACTCTCCGTTTGGCTGACAGGTTAACGTGGACGTTGTGGGACAGCCTTTGCTGTCTCTGGCAGATGAATCACAGTCTCAGTTTCTCCCAGAATCTAGAGAGGCAGGATGGGGGATCCTGGAGAGACAGCTTCCCTACCTCCCTGCTCTGTAGCTGGAGTCCCATTCCAGGGTCAGCTGGGTTTCAGGGACCTGCTTTGGTCATGCTTTGCTTGCTTCCTAATGACATACTGTGCTATTTCACAGATTTACTGGCTCCACATGGTCTATGCAGCTCTGGGGGCCATCTGTTTCACCCTGGTAAGTTTGTTCCCTCTTCTGGGAAGGGAGCTAAGATGGTGGAGTTTGGACAGCTTGGGAAGTGGGGAGGAGCCATGGACAATTGCTCTCTTTCTTATGTAGGTGTTTTACAAGTTTCTGACACCCAGAGCAGGGTGCATTCTGTTCATATTGCTGGCTGGGTAACAGCTGTGTGTCAGCCTTTGGTAGCCAAGTGGACTGCTCAATGCAGAAACCATGTATCACACTGCTCCTTAGTGACTCCATAGATGAGCTATATGGCTGGCCCAGGGCTCTCAGGACATTGTGCTGACAGGAGATGAACCCTGGACGCAGAGTTTCTAGGCACTCATGTCTGTTTCCCCCCCGCAGTTCCTGGCTTATGACACGCAGGTGGTCCTGGGGAACCGGAAGCATACCATCAGCCCAGAGGACTACATCACTGGCGCCCTACAGATCTACACAGATATAGTCTACATCTTTACCTTTGTGCTCCAGCTTGTAGGAAATAGAGACTGAGAGAAAGAGAGAGAGAGAGAGAGAGAGATCCCTTTCATTGGCTTGGGACTCACCCCTTCCTACTGGGCAGGGCCCTAGGTCCCATCTCCCCTCAAGTAATCTGCTCAGTTTCCTCTCTGTCCTGGGGATGGGAGGGCCTCTGGCTGTGTCTTGTGAGAGCCATGATGCTAGAGTTACTGGCACCTCTTGCCTTTGGTGGGCTTGGCAAGAACTAGTCTGAAGGTTTATCTCCTTCCCTTTACCCATGATGAGTATGCACCAAGCTTTTCATATGTGTTGTGTGTGTGTGCGTGTGTGGGGAGGGGGAGTAGGGAGCCTGTGAACACAGGAGCTCTGAGGCTCCCCTCCCACCTAGGCCACAAGGTTCTAGGCTAGGAGCTGGAGCTCTTCCTCTCCTGGATCCAATAAAGCCAGATGCTTTGACTCCAGCTCCAGTGCTCATAGGCCACTTAAGCTGTCTGAAGTCTTTAGGCTTGGCATCTCTTAGCTTGAGAAGCTAGAAGAGATCTGTGCCCTGGGGTTTCTCTGTTCCAACCCCCACCTTCCAGTAACATGTATCAATATTATTTATCTGGGCTAGGGGCAAAGACAGTGAGCAAAGTTCATTCAGTGTGGGGGGCTAACACAGAATAGCATCCACCCTGGCTGGCACCCATCTTGGCTACCATCCAGACCCAAAGTGCTTGGGGCCTCCTGAGGCTTTTAAAATCTGACCTGGAGGGACCTCCTACTTTGCTCTGACACACAGAGGTGGAGGTCAGCAAGTGAGGTGGATTGTGGGAGCCTGGGTGTGGCTGGGAAGCAGTCTGGGTGAGAGATGAGTGGGGACAGGAAAAGTGCCTTGGGTACCCTCTCTGGTTTGAGAAACACTGAAGTCTACTCTGGTACACAAGTTCAATCTGTTCTGTATTCCCACTGGGAGATTTTAGACTAAAACCCCTAGCAATCCAAGTGCCTTCTATGTAATCCAAGTGCCTCCAGCTGGTAGCAGGTTGGGGACAGAAGCCAGTTTATCAGGTGGGGTAGAAACCTTACTAGCCCAAGGACATAGTTAGAGCTATTCTGTCCAGTACTTGACTCTGAATATACCACAAAGGGACACAACTAGAAACGTAATAAAGTTTTATGTTTGGCAGTAAGACCCTTGAGTAGCTGTGGCTTCTTAACTGTAAGGCGAGAGCCTGGTCTATGGAACCAAGCAGATTTTCCTGGAACAGTTCTTGGTGATGGGTGAGACAGGCTGCTGAAATGGTAAAAGCTGCCTGGGGAAAGGAGCTCAAGTCTGCAGCACTGGACGCTTCTCAGCCATCCTGCAGGACCACGTGTATGCCATGAACCCTCTGTAAAAACCTCCCTAGCTTTAACTCACAGCCGTGAGGCTGTGTCTTTATAGGAAAGGGGCTAGACCATGGGTTTAGAATCTCTTGGGAACTAGTTTCTCTTACAAAGGATGAAAACAAGGCTCAGAGAGGCTGACATAGTGAGATGTACTGTTTTGTTTTGTTTTGTTTTTTTAAATTTTCTTCCACATTTGATTCTTGGTTTTGAGGCAAAGTCTCTTTATTATTTTTCTCTGGCTGTCTTAGAACCCTGGCCTTAAACTCAGCAATCCACCTGCCTCTGCTTCCTGAGTGCTGAGATTAAAGATGTCCATGCCTCCTAACCAGTGGCTCTTAAGACTTGGGTCTCCAGAGCCTGTTCCTAGGCTTGCTGTGGTTATATCACCCATCTGGGAACACGGGTCAGTGAGGGAACGAGAATGAGCAGCTAGTCCCGCTCTGACCCTCCCCTCCCGGGAGCTTACAAATTCAACCTTGCTTTCCTTTCCATGCCAGTACTTAATAACTTTATTTGCATTTGGCTCCTTCCACCAGGTGGAAGAGTTGGGTGCTGGCAGCAGCTTGGGCATCATGCGCCCTCTGGTGGGCCTCGGGAGCAATGAACACAATTGGCCAACACAGGACGTCAGTCAATAGTCTAGCACAAGGCTGCAGTGGTCCTCACTCAGGTCTGTACCCCAGACCCAACTTCAGGGAACTGGGCTTGTTGGGGCGAAGCCCTGAACCTCTGGCTCTCATACTCGCCCGTGTTGGACACCCGCATGTTCTGACGAGCCTTCATCTGCTTCAAGCGATCCTTGTCCACTTCCTGCTTGGTGAGGACGAAGAAGAGGATACCACAGGGGAAGCCGATGGCCCTAAGGATGGGGAGATGTGTACTGGGTTTGGGCAGGGACTGGGACTGAGCCAGAGGAGCTAAAAGAATCAGTCCAGCTTTGCCACTTGTACAGATGCTGTGGTGAGACATCTTATGTCTACCTGTCCTTTGTGCTGAGTGCTGGAGGGACCCCACAAACCAGGGGCCCTGCTTTAGACAACCGTAATAGTTCTCTATTACATCTTGGTCAACTCCAAACTCCTAAGCAGAGTGCTGAAAGCCCAGTGTGGTCCTACCTACCTCTTCATTTCTCCTCTCATGGCTGATATATGTGAGCCTCTTCGCTTGTGCTGAATGCTTCTGTGTGATAGCCTAAGCAGCCCAGGCTTGCTCTAAGTTAGCAAAGGACCTCTCTGCATATACTGTCTCCTTGCCAGACCCCTCCATTTTTCCTTTATGGTGCTGCAAATTGAACTTAGGGCTTCAAGAATGTTAAGCATGTACGCAACCACTAAGGTACATCGACCAACTCTCAATCTTAGCAACTACGACTAAAAGAGGGCCTTGGTAAGGGTCAAAGAACAGGAAGCTGCGAGAGCTGGTGAGCATCGCAGCTGGGAGCCTCAGCTCCCTCCTTGGCGAGATGGAAGTGCAATGTTTACCTCAGAAACCTTATATGGCAAAGTACCTCAGACATTTGCTGGAAAAAAATTGTTAATTTCCTTTCCTTTTACTTTAGTGATTGATAATCAGTAATATGTATTCAAGCCAGAATCAGAACCACAGAACTCACAGAAACATTTCTAGCTTCTACACAACTCAATCTGACAATTACTGGGACTGGAAGGTTACCCTTGCTCCCAAAGGGACGGATGAATCCAGTGACTCAAAATTCAAATCAGATCAGCTCAATCTGCTCCACAGAAAAGCCACCGTCCCCCAATTTTACATATTTTTCCACCCTCACCTCATCCCACTCTAATGAGATTCCATCCCTTGACTCCAGCAATTTCCTTCCCTTGGACTCAGCTCTCCACCCGCATCCTGAAGAAGTTTCTAGGTCCCGACACCTTTCAGTGCACTGCCCACTGGTAGGCAAAGGGGCAGTTAAAACTCACCAGGCTA
Source organism: Mastomys coucha (assembly GCF_008632895.1). Taxonomy (NCBI): domain Eukaryota; kingdom Metazoa; phylum Chordata; class Mammalia; order Rodentia; family Muridae; genus Mastomys; species Mastomys coucha. Next base: position 100,231,834 of record NW_022196896.1, on the reverse strand, counting down.
GTCCCACAGCTTTCATGGGGTTCTTGCCCCTCTTTCTGGGAATGTATTCTAGCTCAGGGGAGAGGGGCTCGGGCTCCTCCTTGCATTCTGGTGAGCTGTGGCTCTGCAGTGCTCTGGTCCTGTTCTGGGAAGCCTTGTTAGCTGTGGCTCCAGAGAGGATCCCTGTGAATGAAAAGTACGGCAGGTCAGTATGGGAGATGAGGAAGGGGAAGAGTGGCTGAGATTTGAGGAAGGGGAGTGACTGCAGTTGGAGTAACAAGTGCAGTGAAGAATCTAAAGAGAAATGGGAAAATCGCCATCGGGTGACACCTTTGGAAGCTACTTCCACGTCACTGCGGGCTCCTCACCCTGGTGCCAAGGCAGTGAGTGAGCTTCGCTGCTGTTCTATTCACAAGTCAGGCTGGGAAGGACTGCAGAGGAACTAACCGGAGACATACGTATGAAGGAAATCCGGGGAACTGTTTTAAAACTGCAGGACATTAGCTATCCTTAAGGATAACTAACGCCATCCCGTCGAAGAGGAAGCTGAAGCTCGGAGAGACGAGCTGCTTCGCACAAGGTCAAACCGCTAATTACTCAGTGCTAGAACTCAAGCCTCCAGAAGCCTCGAGCTCTTTCCTCTGCACTGCGGTGAGTGTGAAACCCCCGGGACGCGGGAGTCTGAAGGTATCTCTGGTACTCTCTCTAGCAATAAGACCCTAGACTTGTCGCGCAACCTAAACGCAGGAGTTGGACTGGGTGACCTCTAGAGCATCTTTTCACCCCCAGACTCTCTAAGATCTTGCAGAGAGGTGTGGGCAGCAATTGGCATCCTGACTTCCTGCTGTCGCGCTGGGTGGGATGTGAAGGAAACGGAATCTTTTAAAACCCTGCCCTCCCGAGGGTCCCTCTCCTTACCCCGGAGGACGCGGGCATTTCTCGCCCCCCGGCCCTTCAGCGCCGTAGCAGCTACCACCGCCGCCATGTTCGGGTCCCACCCCCCTTCACTGCGCTCCCCGTCGGGAATTGTAGTTTGCGTAAGGGGCCTCCCCCGCGCCTTCCGTCCTGCCTACAGAGCGGAAACTACATTTCCCACAAGTCCTCGTAGCGGGCCCGGGAGAACTACTCCTCCCAGGAGACCCGGGAGGCGCGCACGCTCGCTTGTTTCCCTCCAGCTGGGGGCGGAGTCCTCTAGGGTGGAGCTTGGGCTCTCCCGCCACGCCCCGGCCTGGTCATCCTAGTTCTGCCTTATGATTGGCGGCTCTGTTAGTCCAACACTGTCGCTATTGGCCCGGATGCCGTCGCTCTTTCGGCCGGGAGTCACCTACGCCTACTTCCTCCCGGGAGGAGGGGCTCGAGTTCCGCGTCGTCGCGCAGAGCTGACTCTGGGAGGCGTTTGGGCCCAGAGAAGTGGATCGGTAGCTTTCGCCGCATGGAGTCCGAATCGGAGAGCGGAGCGGCCGCTGACACCCCGCCTCTGGAGACTCTGAGCTTTCACGGAGATGAAGAGATCATTGAGGTGGTAGAACTGGATCCAGGCCCTCCGGACCCGGGTGAGAACTGACGCTCCTGAGGCCACGGGACAAGAGGCTCTCACCCCTGGCCTCTGACCCCTGCTTTTCCCCAGTTCCCCCTCCCCCCTTCCCTACCGGTCGTTCCTACCGACATTTCTTTCCCAGACCTCCTTCCCTACCCCCCACATTTAGTTTCTAGGCCTGGCTGGGTGGGGGTTCCCTGACGCCTCCCCTGGCCCTTCCCCTCACACACCCCCTTCCCATCATGCCCTCTGTCCTCTCTTCCCACACGGTCGCTGGCCAACACCAGGTCTTCAGACCTAGCCTCTCTCCCCCTCTCCAGCCCCCAAGTGCTCTCTTCCTGCTTGGTACGTGTGGGACAACACCTTAACCTTTGGCCACATGACCCACCCTAGCGTCACCTTTTTCATTCTTCAACCCTTACCCCATTCCTTCTCTGTCTTTGGAGCTCCATCTTTTAACGCTTCTCCCAACGCAGATGATCTGGCCCAGGAGATGGAAGACGTGGACTTTGAGGAAGAGGAAGAAGAAGAAGAGGCCAATGACGAGGGCTGGGTCCTGGAAGCCCAGGAAGGGGTGGTCGGTAGCATGGACGGCCCGGATGATAGTGAGGTCACCTTTGCGTTGCACTCAGGTAGGCCTTTGAAGGGATCATCTCTGAGTATGGCCAGTTGGCCCTAGGCAGATATTATGGGAGGCCAAGGTGAAAACCACCTACCTTGGCCTGCAGAATAGTCAAAGGAAAGGCCAAAGGGCACTGGGGTTAAGTGAGACCCCCCACCCCCAGGTTCAGATCCTACCTCTGCTGTTTAGCAGTCTGTCACCTTTGTTAGCTTTCTGAATCTTGGTGTTCTTTAAAAAAAAAAAAAAGTTACCTTGGATGAAAGTGAATGGAAGTAACCTAAATGGAAATTAAAGGCCATTTACACTTGAACAGGAACATTAATAATAACCTCAGATGCCAGCCTCATAAAGCTCTCATAACTTAATTCATACCTAGCCTGGTTTGGCCTGTGCTGTCAGCTGTGCACATGAAGCCACCTTCTTGGCTTGCACCTCAGAGTGCGTGGTAACGAGAACAGAACAGCCGGAGGTGGGGGGATATGCTCCGGAGGAGGACTGGAGCTTTGTGGGCCTGGGAAGGATTTCTCTAACAATCTGATGCTCCAAACAAGAACTGGATGCAGCCTCCCAAGGAGAGAATAACTATGGCTTTGGGAAAGGGGAGTGTGCTTCCTGAAGGTTCTGAAAGGCAGAACTCTGGGTGAGAGCTCAGTTCCGTCCCCTTTCTCATGGACTGTGTCTTGGGACAGCATCTGTGTTTTGTGTGAGCCTGGACCCCAAAACCAATACCTTGGCGGTGACAGGGGGTGAAGATGACAAGGCCTTTGTGTGGAGGCTCAGCGATGGGGAGCTGCTCTTTGAGTGTGCAGGTGAGAGTCTGGGGAGGTTGGGTTCCTTTGGACGTCTTGGCAGGGGGTCCATGTGAATACCCAGCAGCCTCTCTAGCCTGTGTCTCATGCTGGATCCAGGGACCCACCATAGAAGAATAACTGGTAGGCATTTAGACAGGACATGCTAACAGGCCAGCGGAGACCGGCTAAGGTGAGCATGGTGCTGGTGTAAGAGTAGACAGAGGCACTGAGAAAATAGGCTCTGGTTGCTTAAGAGTGGGGCCAATAGTATCTGTTCTGGGGAAACTTGGCTTTCCCCAGAGCTGGTCCCTGGAGCTGCAGCAAGTTTGGCCCCTTGTTTGCTGAGGTCTTCCTACCTTTTTTTCTGCTCAATTGCTTTTAAAAGGTGGCTAGATGCATGGGTCACATGTCCCTAGCATTTAGGTATTTTTTTAAGGTTCTTTTTCTGCCACTTTTCCTTTTTGAAAGTTATATAGTTGGGTTGGCCTTGGATGTTGGCAAGGCTGGCCTCAAACTTGTTACATAATTTGAGTTTAAAATCTGCCTACTTCTCTTTGCTGCAGGCCACAAAGATTCTGTGACATGTGCCGGTTTCAGTCATGATTCCACCCTAGTGGCCACAGGGGACATGAGTGGTCTTTTGAAAGTATGGCAGGTAGACACCAAGGAAGAAGTCTGGTCCTTTGAAGCAGGAGACCTGGAGGTGAGATCCTTGGAGTGGGCTTCAACTCTGTGGGACCTTAAGTGAGAGTGAGTGCTTCTGGGAGGGATAGCAGTGGCAGGCATATCTATATCTATATTGGAGAAGTTTGCCTAGAGCAATAGCACTCCAGCTCAAGCAATGTATATTTCCACCTGTAAAGTTCTTGCTGACCTTAGAAGGTCATGCCTTCCCGGGCAGTGGTGGCGCATGCCTTTAATCCCAGCACTTGGGAGGCAGAGACGGGAGGGTTTCTGAGTTTGAGGCCAGCCTGGTCTACAGAGTGAGTTTCAGGACAGCCAGAGCTACACAGAGAAACCCTGTCTCGAAAAACCAAAAAAAAAAAAAAAAAAAAAAAAAAAAAAGAAAAGGTTCATGGACTTTTAGGTAGGCTGGGTGGCAGGCCTTGCCTGCTGATTCTCCCTCTCTGACCAGTGGATGGAGTGGCACCCACGAGCCCCTGTCCTGTTGGCGGGCACAGCCGATGGCAACACTTGGATGTGGAAGGTCCCGAATGGTGACTGTAAGACCTTCCAGGGCCCCAACTGCCCTGCAACCTGTGGCCGAGTCCTCCCTGATGGTGAGAGCAATTGTCTCTTCCTGGGGGTAGAGGTGGATCCAGTGACTTGGGGGTACTTCAGTCGTCCCAGTCTCTTGCCCTATACTTGGCCATACCTGTGACTCCAGGGGGAATTTGGGGCCCCCTACTCTATCCTTCCTACTTATTCTTTCCTTGGCGTGTCTGAGTGTCCTCTGTCCTCTGGTTATCCATGCCTTGGTCCTTAGGGAAGAGAGCTGTGGTAGGGTATGAAGATGGTACCATCAGGATCTGGGACCTCAAGCAAGGAAACCCCATCCATGTACTGAAAGGTATCGGGGGTGGGGTAGGGTGGGTATTTCCCTTGGCTTTGAGGGAGCAGCTTAAGAGCCAGGTATAGGACTCGGCACCTTTGTCCACCTGCTCTGTTCTAGGGACTGAGGGTCATCAGGGTCCCTTGACCTGTGTTGCCACCAACCAGGACGGCAGCCTAATTCTGACTGGCTCTGTGGACTGCCAGGCCAAGCTGATCAGTGCCACCACTGGCAAGGTAAGTAGCCTGGGCTTCTATCTGAACCCTCTGCCCCTCCCCTGCCCTTCCCTTCTTTGCCTAGGTCTGAGAGCCTCTTCTTTTACCTATAGGTGGTAGGTGTGTTCAGACCTGAGACAGTCGCCTCTCAGCCCAGCCTGGGAGAGGGGGAGGAGAGTGAGTCTAACTCTGTGGAGTCCTTGGGCTTCTGCAGTGTGTGAGTGTGAGCAGAACCTTGGCCTGGAGACCCAAGAGACTGAGGGAGGAGGTGGCTTTGAGGAGGGATCCAGGTATTGGGATCAAGGAGGAGGGAAGGTACAGGAATCTAGGTCCTCATGAGCCTTCTTTGTGTCATCTGCTCCCCAGTATGCCTCTGGCCGCTGTTGGCTATCTGGATGGAACCTTGGCCATCTATGACCTGTCTACGCAGACACTCCGGCACCAATGTCAGCACCAGGTATTATGTCTGGGGCTCTGTTCCTACTCAGTGGGCTGTCGTGCTGGCTAAAGGGCAGCCTGTCCTCTGCGGCCCCTCCAAGGGTGGGTTGGGGTCTTCTCTTCTCCCCCCTGACTTCTGCCCTACTCTGTTACTGTGCCACATTCCGGGACAGTCGGGCATTGTTCAGCTGCTGTGGGAGGCTGGCACTGCTGTGGTGTATACCTGTAGCCTGGATGGGGTTGTACGTCTCTGGGATGCCCGGACTGGCCGCCTGCTTACTGACTACCGGGGCCACACTGCTGAGATCCTGGACTTTGCCCTCAGCAAGTAAGCATTGTGGGCTGGCAGCTCTAGAAAGTGGGTTTAGTGTGAGGTAGCTCAGGTCCTTTGTGGAATGGGAGGGGATTCCTAAGGGAAATGAGACTCGGTGCCGGGCTGTATCCTGTGATAAAGGCATGCTGGGCCGCCTGAGCAGTCACAGTCCTAGACCCCAGCCCTCTCCCAGCGATTGGCAGTGAACTACCCACTGTGGGGCCTGAAGTTGAGAATGAGCCCATCCTACTCAGTCTCCGCGCCTCCCATGTTAGGGGTTTCTTTTACTGGTTCTTCTGCCGTTTGCATGGGCATAGTTGAGTCAGCTCCTGGCTTTGAGAGAAGGGTCTGAGAAGCTGGTGCAGACTCAGGCGGGGACTTATAATAGAGGAAATGCTGGGACAGCTGCCTCAGGACCCCTGGGGAATGGGCTTGCACGAGGTCTCAGGTTCCTCTGTCCTTTAACCCCTGTGTTCTGTCTACAGAGATGCTTCCCTGGTGGTGACCACATCAGGAGACCACAAAGCGAAAGTATTTTGTGTCCAGAGACCTGACCGTTAACGGCTGCAGCCTCTGGCATGGTGTCTGGTGTTGAGGGGGATAAAGGGACACCCCTGCCCCCCAGCAGAGGTGCGGGATGCAGAGGGAAGAGGAGGGGAGACCAGTGGACTGCTTTCCGACCCCTTCAGCTGACCTGCCTACTCCTTGTCCCTTTCATCCCTGGAGACCCGCCTTGCCAGGCCCACCCTCCCCTGCCCAGCCCTGGGGCCTTGTAGGAGGCCACGTCTCTTTCACTTTGATTTGCTGGTGTGAGCCATGGGGTGCGTCTTTGTATGTTGGGGGTAGGTCTTTGAGGTTCCCGTTCTTTCCCTTCCCAAGTCTCTGGGAAAGGAAAGGAGGAAGAGAGACTAGTTACAGATTTTAAAAATGTAAATAAAATATACTTCCCATTGGCAGTGTCTGTGTGCATTTTGTGGTGGCTACACAGAGTCTTCTCTGTCTCTGGGTCCTTCTAGGGCAGTCCGCTGGCCCCTCCCACTTCTGGAGATATGGAAGGAGTAACCTGCCCTGGTGGCCAGAGATTTATTTGGTATGGGTGAGGTCTCCAATCCAAAGAAGTGGGGCACTGTGAGATAGATGAGTGTTTTGGGAGGCAGCAGTAGCTACCATTTCCCTAATTCAAGTCCAGGTCAATGCTGCATTGGCAACTGGTGTGGTAGGCAGTGCTGGGGCCTGGCTTGTCCCTCTTGGCTCTTCCTCGAAGCACTCGTAGCCACCTTTGGGCAGCTGTCCTCCAGGGGGCCGTGTAGCGCTGATCACCCAGACCCATGGCCACAGGCACAGCTGCAGCACTAGCGCTGCCCAATGAGATGAGAGATAACAGAGTTCCAGGCCCTAGTGGTGGGCGACGCTCATAAGCCAAGACTGACAGGAGCAATGTGGCCACGTAAGGCCCCCAACACAGCAAAAAAAGCAGTGTGGCTCCTGCCTGTGCCCTAGCCTGCCTCCAGGTGAGAGCTCTAGCTAGGGTTGAAGGTGCATCACGGCACACTGCCCGCTCCAGTCGGCGGATCTCACGCAGCTGGTGGTGGGCAGTGGCCAACACACGGACAGAGAGAAGGGCAGTGGCCCCCACGGCAGGCAACAGGAGCCCATAGACTTCCAGGTAGAGGTAGGGGGCAGGGAAGACAGCTTGGGAGCTGCAGTTGGCATCAGGGCTCCAATGGTTCCAGCCCAGAGCAGGCAGGCTGGCAAAGAGCAGGGAGCTGACCCAGGTGAGCAACAGGGCTAGCCGCACACTCCCGTGGGGCCGGAGTGGCTGCAACACTGCCATGTAGCGCTCCCCATGCACCAGCAGCAGATTGGCAAGCAAAGAGAGGAAACAAAAGTTGGGGGTCAAGTGGAGAAGGAGGCAGGACCAGTAACCCTTATGGTTCCGGCTCCATAGCCCAGGCAGCATGGGCAGTGCCAGCCCTGTGAGTAGCCCGGCTAGTAGTAGGCTTAGAAAGAAGCAGCCAGCAGGTGGGCTGCGCAAGTGGCGATCCCGGGCGATGCCTAGGGCCAGGAGCAAGTTGGCAATGACGATGAGGCTTGCAAGGGCCAAGGAAAGCCCCAGAACCCCCACAGGAATGGTCAACAGCTCAGTATTGTGTGTCATCATGGGTCTTGGCACATGGAGGGTCCGGAGCTGCAGCCAGCGTGCCTGGATGGAGGAGTGGCCAGAGTTAGGTTGGTCCTGCAGTCACTGCCCTGGTGGGGACAGCACATTCTCACTGAGGCTTCAGACTCAGATTTCGAGCCATACCTTGTTTTCTGACACAGATTTTCTCAGTTGCCAACTTAAAAAAAAAAAAAATTACATAGAGAAGTCATGCTTTTGGTCTCTCTTGGAAAATCAATTCTGTTGTTATCTTAGAAGAGGCTACCCTTCAGGCGATAACCACAGCTCCCAACAGGCAGTTTCATCTCTCAGCCGTCCTCCAGCCCCTGGGCAGCTATGTTTATGCCTGTCTAGACTGGACGGCAACCTACCCAAAGCATTTGTCAACCTTTCCCTGCCCACATCAGGGTGCTAATAGAAGACAGTAGCTGGCCAGCCACTGGATGAGAGGCTCCCAAAGGCCAGAACTGGGAGGTGACGGAGTGCTCTGTTCCTGCATCCCCACCCTGTCTACACGTGGAGCCTGTTACAGATCAGTGAACAGCCTCCGGGTAGGACTTCCAGCCCATAAACTTGACTCATCCGCTCCACACTAGCAACAGGCCCTTCCTGGGAACTGGAGGGAAGGGTGGGGAGATGCTTGGTAAGGAATTGGGGGTGCTAAGAACACAGACCCCCCCCCCTTCACCTCTAAACACAGGCTGAAACCAGGGGACAAGGAAAAGCTTCCAGACTGACTCTAGCTTGCTTGCTTTTACTTGGCTGCCTGGTCTCAGGCCCCAGGCCACATTGCAGGGCCAGTGGGAGGGGTCCTGGATCCTGTCAACAGGAGCATCTGCTGTTGCTAGGATCAAAGTCAATACGGGAAGGATTCTGCCCTCTGCTCCTCCGGCCTCTGTCCTAGGACCAGCATCAGCTGTATGGTTACCTTAGGCTGCAAGATGCTCCTCTTCCTTCCCAGGGCTCCCAATCCACGCTCCTGATGTTTTCCCCTCTACTGGCCCCGTTCTTCAGGGACCACAGCCTGCCACCCAAGCCTAGCTTTGTCTCCGGTAGCCCCCTAGTTTGTTCTCCTTCCTCCCTATACCATCTGCTTTTATTAAACTACTGAGACCTGGCTTGAGCTGGAGACCCACCCTTTGAATCCTCACCAGCCTCCCTCAGAATAGCAAGAAAGGTAGAGATCAATATCCAGGGGTAATGTACTGGATGGGGTGTGGACCATATCTCCTGCATAGTTTGAGCCAGTGCAGTGACCTCCTCAGGATCAGACCTGGAGGGGTTGGGGTAGAGCTACTCACATGGCTGATAGGAACAGGTAGTTAGCTCTTCCTCTGCGGATCAAAGTGTCACGGCTGCCACTCTTGCAGGTCTTCGGGCCATGCCTGGTATCCTGGTCGACGAGTGCCTGGTGCTTCCTTCTATGCTGGGGACAGCAGGAACCAGGCTTGCCTGCTCAGACTCTGTCCTGGACTGGGCTCCTGAAGGGATGGAGGAGTCCAGGCTGGAGGACCTCAGTCTTGGCTCCGCCTCTGTGGTGGGACGTGGCACATCCTGACTGCTTTTACTCAGAGTGCTCCCCGTTCCTGTGTAAGTGAACCCTTCCCTAGCAGTCGACCACATCATGACACCTGGGTGGTGTTTCCTTACCTCTGAGAACCCTCTTACTGTCATTGCCAGGCATTACCTGGGAAACACTTTCTGGCTAGTGAATAATGTTTGGTATACAACACCCTCTCCCCCTGCCTGCTAACAGAGCCGCATTTTAGGTATCTTAAACATTGAATGTGCCAGTCAGCAGCCCATAACCAGCTAGATACTTCTGCTGACACCCCAAAGGATAGTGTGCATGTAAGATGGAGGTGGGGCTGGGGGACTGAGAATCTTCACTGATCCAGCCTTGTCTTCCTGAGTCTACAGTCAGCCTGCATACCTCTCAACTTTTCTTGTGAGACAGGGGGTCTCATATTGCCTAGGCTGGCCTCAAACTCCTGGGTAGTGACTAGAATGTCACCTTGAACTTCCGATCCTTTTTCCTCCACCTCCAGAGTTCTATGTCACAGAGTCTGATGATTCTCCTACACGCCACCATATTACAGGCAGGTTATAGGACTCATGAGTTCATGCGTGTTAGGTTAGCACCCCCTCAACTGAAGTACATCCCCAGTCCTGAACAGTTTCGGAGTCAAGTTTTCGGATATGCATAAGGCATCAACGGATCTGATGTAGTGGTTCAAGTCTGTGATTTCCAACATGTAGGAGCTGAGGTAGTGGGTCAGTGTGAATTTGAGGCTGGCCTGGGTTGTGGAGAGACTGTTTCAATACTGTCAGTCCTTCCCAAAGGGAAAAGTCACCTATGGGAGTTGCAGTGGGAATGTCAGCATAGGGACCTGTGGATATCACAATGCTTGACAGTACCAAGGGGAGGTCAACTCAACAAATGGCTGGCTCTTCCACCTCCATGAGGCTCAGAGGCATACCCGGCGATGAATGGGCACGGCAGGGTTGGCGGTGGTCCCACTGCTTTAACTGTGTGAATTTGAGCAAATTAAGTTCTCTCAACGCCGCTTCTTTATCTGCAGAGCGGAGCTCAAAATCGTACGTACCTGACCTGGGTCTGTGGTCCTAGCATTTGGGTGCTGAGACTTTTAGGTTGCAGTAAGTTGCAGCTAGCTTCAGAAACATAGTCAGACCTTGTTTCAAAGCAACCAAGGGAAAAAAAAAAGAACACCCCCTCCAGCAAAGTAGGTAACAAGAACCAGATCAGCCAATACTCGAGTACTTGATTACTCTAAATGTGAACATCATTAGGATTTCTGTTCTCTGCACCTGCCCCCTTCAAACAAGTACTCTGTCTTAAAAAGCAGATGGGGAGCCTAGGACATCCAAGGGATGGCATTTTTGCTTTACAGGAAAACTGAGGAAACGAGGTACAGAGAGAAGGACATGTTCGCAGCACGGAAGCCGAGAGTCCTGTGTTCGATTTCCACTCTTTATCAAGTGCATGCAGCTTTAGGGCGCAGGGAGGGGAGCCCAGCCAAACTTCCTAAGGACTGAACCAGGCTGGGGCTGCATCGAATAAGCTGGAATGGAGATGAGACCAACCTCTTCACAGAGCAAGGAGACTTCACTACCCTTGGAGAGATGCAGCCTGAACGGCTGGAGGACTGAGGACTCTGGCACTGTTTGCCCTAGAGCATACATTCCAGGGTCCTGGAGAGGTGGGGCTTCTGCTGGGAGACTAAGCAGACCGGCTTTAAATCCATCTTCCAGGATGCCGGCGGTCGGCACACAGTCTCAGTCCCACGCAGTGGCAGTGGGGCATGAGTCAGGCTCTGGGAGAGTTCAGCCTGGGGCTAGTCTAAAATGGTGCAAGACCCCTTGGATATAGGGGCTGCCAGGAATAAACAAGCCTGTCGTCTGTTCCCAGCCTCCTTCCCCAGAGATTCGGGATGTCTGTTTCTTCTCTGTTCTGTCTAAACACTGTGTGTGGTATGGCGTGTAGGGGGGCGGGGGAGGGCAGCTCAGGCAGTGGGAGCTGGAGAGTCTGGGTCCTGTCCTGCACTCAGTTCAGCTTCTCCATTACCAGCTTATCTGCTTCCTCTCTGGAACTGTCAAGCCCTGGGCCAGGACAGTTTCTCTTGCCCTCGGGCACAAGCTTTCAGACACTCCATCTGCTGCCCGTGGCCCTGACCCAATGTTTTCCTGGTGGAGAGCATGTGCTGGGGTGGACAATCCAGACTGTCCCAGAAGCCTCCTGGGTCTCCCCGGTCTACTTTCACGTTTTATTTTCCTGATGCATTAGGGACTGGGTGGGTGTGCTTTATGAGGTCTGAAAGCAGTTACTCTGGTCCAGAGAAGCAGATGAAACGTCCTGTATTCTGAATTGCTTTCCCAGCTACTGCTTAATACACCTCACACCAATGAGACAGGGTCTTGGTATGTAGTGCAGGCTAACCTCGTACTCCTGATCCTCCTGCCTCAGCTTCCCAAGTGCTGGGATCACTGGTTTACACCACTACACCCAGTTGGCCTGCACTTAAAGCTGATGTGGATATACCTTCTAGACACTGTAACAGACTGGCCAGGATGCTGGCTTTGAGAAATCCATACCCGCTTGCTGAGGCAGAAGAAACTCTGTACTGTCCTATGTGAGACCCTTGAATCCTAGCAGTCTTACAAAGTTCTTTGTTTAGTTTTCAGGGAAGATTGAATAAGGGTGCATCAGGCAGACCCTATATAAAGGCCACCAGGAGCATCAACAAGCAGATTGATTTATTAGGTTAGGGCTTTTTCCTTCACACCCCTCCATTTTTCCCCCCAAGACAGGGTTTCTCTGCCTCTGCCTCCCAAGTGCTGGGATTAAAGGTGTGTACCGCCACTGCCCGGCACCCCTCTACTTCTTAGTGCAATCTCATATCCATTCCTGCTAAACACGTTCCATCCAGATTTAGAGATTCCTCCTCTCCTCTCTCCAACAGAGGCAATATAACCATCTTAGGTAAGAGGCAAGGGCACCTGCACTCATGAACACATACACACACATATAATTTTAAAATCACTGTAAAAAAAAAAAAAAAGAGAACTAACATAGCTAAATTCTAGAACCAGAATGTAGCTCGGTAGTGACAGGTTGACAGTGTAGCATTCATGAGGCTCTGGGATCTATCCCTAGCACTGGGTGAGGGGGAATCCTACTCAAATAAATATATTCTATGTATGTGTATCTATCTGTATGTACTAGAGATGTCTATGCTGTATAACAAGTATTTATCTGTTCTTTTCCCGTTGTTCTGAAGCAAGGTCTCACTCTGTGGGCCAGGAACTCAAAGCAATTCTGCCTTGTCCTTGGAAGTGCTGGGATTACAAGTGTGAGCCACTGTGTCCAACTCACCATGCATTACCCCTTATTTAGTATGTATCAATTATTATGATGTCCTGTCACATCACCCTTCAAGCATGCTCATTTGGTAGCCTCTTGTCCTCTGCTGTCATTTTTTTTTTTTTTAAAGGATTCGGTGAGTTTCATTAGAGGTGTTTACAGGAGCATGAATACTTACCAGTGGCTAAATCACTGACGAAAACGTCTCTTCCTCTTACCATCAGCATGGATTGTTGATGTTGACAACACATTGTGGGATTGTGACAGGGTTTGTTTGCTATTATAAGAACATTATAAAAACATGCCATATGTTCTCTTATGATTCCTAATCAACCTGATTTTATTACCTGTAGTACTTCTTTAGAAACCTAACTGTCTCAGAGGTACTCCCCCTCCAGCCAAAAAAAGAAAAGTACCAGTTACTGCTGTTGCTTGCCTACCTGAACTAGATGGTAAGACCCTATTTGAGTTTTTTGTTTGTCTGGGTTTTTTTGTTGTTGTTGTTTTTGAGACAGGGTTTGTGTAGCCCTGGCTGTCCTAGAACTCACTCTGTAGACCAGGCTGGCCTCAAACTTAGAAATCTGCCTGCCTCTGCTTCCCAAGTGCTGGAATTAAAGGCATGTGCCACCACTGCTCAGCTTTTGTTTTTGAGGCAGTGTCTGTCTGTAATAGGCTGTCCTGGACCTCTGTAGACTAGGCTGGCCTTGAATTCAAGAGAGCTGCCTGTTTACCCCCACCCCCACCCCCAAGTGCTGGGATTCACCACCACCACCTGTTTTTTTTTTTTTGTTTGTTTGAGACAGGGTTACATTATGCAGCGTGGCTCACCTGGAATTCATTGTATCAAATAGGCTTGTTTTGAAATCATAGAAATCCACCTGCTTCTACCTCCCAAGGAGGACAGGAGTTTATTGTTTTTAAAAACTGTGTGTGGCCGGGGCGGTGGTGGCGCACCCTTTCATTCCAGCACTTGGGAGGCAGAGGCAGGCGGATTTCTGAGTTCGAGGCCAGCCTGGTCTACAGAGTGAGTTCCAGGACAGCCAGGGCCACACAGAGAAGCCCTGTCTGGAAAAAACAAAACAAAAAAACCAAACAAAACCCAAACCAAAAAACTGTGTGTGCTTTGTCCACCCTAACATTTATCTCATCTAGGAATTGCTGAGCCTGTGAAAGGGCAGCAGATCCAAAGCTGCAGGATCTCTAGGACACAAGGCAACAATAGGATAGTAGGGAGGAATCCTGGTGAGGGTCCAGTACTGATGGTGTGGCAGAAGCCATAAGGCCTTGAACCAGATCACTGACTCATTGCCATGAACATTTGCAAGTAAAGATGTGTAGACAGGATGATATACTGTATCAAACTGTTTATGCTTTTTTTTCTTTTGGGGGACAGGTTGCAAGGACAGTTGTGAAGTTTGGGGAGATGAGTGGGATTGGTGTATATGGTGTGAAACAATGAAAAAAAAGAGTTGTCCTAATCAAAGTCTCTCTCTCTTCATTGGAAGCAAAACCCTAAGACAGAAGTGAAGTGAAAAAGAATTGGGAAGAGCATCACAAAATGCTGCAATCAAGGCATGATGTTGCTGCTAGAACCACAACCACAGAGGGGCTAAGGGTGCCTGCATTAAGGCCGGATCTTCCAATATTTCCGTTAGAGGGAGGAGGAGCCCATAACACCCCTCCCTTCCCTAAGGGTTGCTAATAGCTGCTGGAGGACATGGTATCCTTTGCCTAGTCTGAGACTAGGAGATTAAGTAGGAAGAGACAGGGTTCAGAGGGGAAAGGAAGGGTACCAAAGGGTGGTGAGTAGTGAAAATAATCTACAAACAAACAAAGCAAGCAAGCCAGTTGTCACCACTGCCAAGAATGCACAGGGAGATCCAGTTCTCTTTCTAAAGTCAGCACAAAGGGAAAGGCTAGGCTGGGTTGGGTGGAGCAAACAAATGTCAACCAAGTGCTTGAAGACCAAGGCAGGGAGACTGCTGAGTGGGAGACCAGCCTGGGCAGAGTGATGCTCTATCAAATAAAACAAAACAAAAAACAATGGAACAAAAAAGGAGTTGGTCATGGTGGTGAATGCTTGTAAATCCCAGCACTTGAGAGGCAAAAGCCAGACTGGATTAGATAGCAGGATCCTGTCTCAAAACCCAACAAAGCCAATAAGAACAACTCCTTGGGCTGGTGAGATGGCTCAGTGGGTAAGAGCACTGACTGCTCTACCGAAGGTCCTGAGTTCGGATCCCAGCAACCACATGGTGGCTCACAACGATCCGTGATGAGATATGACACCCTCTTCTGGTGCTTCTGAAGACAGCTACAGTGTATTACGCCGGAGCAAGCAGAGGTTCTGAGTTCAATTCCCAGCAGTCACATGATGGCTCATGGCCATCTGTACAGCTATAGTGTACTCATACACATAAAATAAAATAAATATGTCAATCTTAAAACAACTCCTCTATCAAAACTATCATTGAAACTCTATCACAACCATCTGCAATGGGATCTGATGCCCTCTTCTGGCTTGTCTGAATAGAGCAACGGTGTACTTATATACATAAACAAAATAAATCTTTAAAAAACAAACAAAAAAAGATACTTTATTACCTCCCAGAAACCGGAGACCTTGCAGGTCCCAAGGACCCCATTCTAATGAATTATGCCTAATGACATAAGGGCATGTTTGAAAATAATGACATATGCATGGGATAAAATAGTACTTTAACCCTGTCCTGGTGCACATGTACAAAAACCACATCACCAATTAATGCTATGTGCAATACAGTGACCACACTACTCCATTCTTAAAAACAAATGCTGGTTTCAGACAACTATCCAAGTGGGAAAAATGCACAGAAACATACAACAGTACAAGCGTTAATAAAATGGGTTAAATGTGAAGAAAGCATATGGGCTTTATGTCATCCTCCTGGTGGTGACAGACACTGCGCCACAATCACTCAAGGTGTCAGCACTGGGGAGGTGACGGGACCTCATGTTATCACCTCTAACATGCATGTAAACAAATGCTATCTCAAAATCAAAACTGTGGAAAATAAAAGTGCTGCCTGTATAAAGTCAGGTGACTGCACAACTTACTGATTGTCAAACTAGTCTGCAATACACTGAAATGGAGACAGAAAAACAGCCTTCAAATCATCCTGGATTTGGCATCATATCTTGCTAGTAGACAGAACACTTTGCTAGGTATCCAGATCTCTATTCGTCAGGCATCTCCTACGTGGAGCACACAGATCTGTTGAAATGTGTGATGAGGAACAGTGCCCAGTCAGTCTGCATTGGTGCCATAGTCAAGTCCTGCAGCACCATGTTTTAGGAAATGCCCTTTATTATTTATGATAGAATAAACAGTTTTAATTTAAGTTTTCCTCAGATGCACAGGCACGTGCATCTCTGAGTTTGATGGCAGCTGGACCACACAGCAAAACCTTATTTCAAAACCACCCACCCACTCACCCAATCCAAATCCCCACCTCTCATACACACAGAGTAGATGGGAAACATTTTATTGTTTTTTGAGATAGTGTCTCACATGTAGTCCAGGCTGGCCTCAAATGCAACTGATAGCAGAGGACAACCTTGAACTTCTCATCCTCTTGCCTCTACCTCCAAAGAGCTAAGAATAAAGGTATATGCCATAGCAGACGGAGAAGTGGTTAGCATCTGCTTCTTCCGCAGAGGCCTGTGTTGGTTTTAGACTCACAAAGCAGCTCAAATACACCTGTAATTTCACTCCAAAGGATATTATTTTCTCCTTACACACATACACACACACACACAAGAGAAACTTTTATACACATAAAAATTAATATTTAAAGGTATGTACCACCAAACCCAGTTTATATGGTGCTGGTGATTGAACCCAGGGATTCACAAAAGGTCAGTCAACATTACTGAAGTGGAAGTTTATTTGGAGACTTAGCTGTGTCCTGTGGTGCTTTTCTGGAAGCTGCCTTGTGAGAGGATAGTTTGCTCAAGCAGACATGTTGGAGGGGGAGCAGCATGTGATGTTTTGATGAAGCCGATGCTTGAGAAAGTGAGTGGTGATCGGAAAGAATATAACAATAACCCCACAGACAGAGAGAGGTTGCTCTTGCAACATTTTGGTGGTCCTCATTGATCTTTGCTTGTCATGACTTCAGAGAGAAACTTGCCAAAAAACCTTCTTGTGGTATTCTGAGTGCTTTGAAGACTTGGGCCAATCCAGCGGAGCCTTGAGGTTTCTTCTGGATCCGCTGCTCCAGATTCCTGTTTGGTGTTTGCCAACTGGACTGGACTGTCACTAGTGACTAGTGACTGTTTCATGTTTTAGACTGGACTACAGATATCCTGGCAACGAAGATTGCAGGTGCCCCAAAGAGCTGCTAAAAGGTCCCCACCCCCCTTGTCTACCTTTCTCCCCAACATTTGGTTTAAGAACCCTTATTAAAGTGGGTTTTGAGAACCCTAAGCATACACATTACATCCACTGAAGTATATTCCCAGCCCCAGAATATTTTAATTTGCCTGTCACACTAAGAGTTTTTTGGCTACTCAGCTGCGTAGTGTTAGCAACCAAGCTTTACAACGTAGAAAGCATGTTTAAACAAAAACCAAAGGCGGCTCATTCCTGTAATCCCAGAACTCAGAAAGCTGAGGCATGAAGATTGCTGGAGTGTTTGCACCCAGCATGGGCTACAAAATGGGACCAATAAAATGAACCCAAACAAGCATGCGCCCCACTTCTCCCCACCCCACCCCAGTTTACACACTAGCCCTTCCTTCCTCTAGAGAAGGGAGGCCTGCTGGTTCAAGGGCAGTGCAGATCTACTCTTTCCTCCTCTTTTGGACTCAGAGTTCAGAACAATCAACAAATTCTCAAGTAAGATAGAAAGATTTTCTTTATTAATGACCCCAACCGTATTTCTTTAGATACAGGAGTTTTGAACTCAAATACTTAGAAGAAAACAAGTTAAGATTGCATTACCTCCAACTCATTACCAGTAACATATTGCAAAGCAAACAGCTTGGAAAAGGGAGTGAGGGAGAAAAAATAAAAGGGAATTAAGTTGATCAAGTGGAATTTTTTTTTTTTTAAATTCTTAGGAACTATCAAGTCCTTGCAAGCACAGCTCGTTTCTGCAGGTTATTTGCCAAACTCGTACAAAATGGAACCCAAACAGAGAATCCCTTAAGAACCTGGAGAAGGTGCAACATGAAGGGCTACGATTATCCAGTAGCAAGCGGTCCAGCCTTCGGTCAATAGCGCTTCCTCCTCAGTTCCCAAGAATTAGCGGGATGAAAAAGTCTTCCCCCTTCAAAAGCAGAGGCAGAGTGAAGGCTTACTACAGATGTGCTTTCCCCCCATCCTGTACTCTAGGCCTGGAGGTGGAACACCCAAATAATAGAAACAAAGAGGGAAGGGAGTCTTCGGGCCATGGGGCTCAGTTGAGACCCAGCTTCACACAACAGGGTCACTACCTTTCTTCCACTAAACAACACCATGCCAAGCCCATAAGCACACTGGATGTTACCAGCAGATGAGAAAATTGTCTGCAATTGTTTTTTAGACAGTGTCTCACTCTGCAGCCTTGGATGGCCTGGAACTAACTATGTACACTAGGCCTGCCCCTGCCTCCTGAATGCCAGGGATAAAGGCTTGTGCTACCACACCCATTGTTCTCTGGTTTTCAGATGGCTTAGACAGACCTGAATTTCAGCTCACAGACGCTGCTTCTATCCACTTGATCCCATTTAGATAACAATTTCTTAACCTTTCAACAGGAGGAAGAAAGTTCAAAGCCACCTTAAAATTTTCAAACATTAGCTAGGCATGATGGTATATGCTTTTAATCCCAGCACTCAGAAGGTGAAGGCAGGAAAGCCAGGGATATATAGTGAGACTATGGCTAAACCAAACAACCAACCCCTCAAAAATCCAACTTCAGAGCTTAAAAGACATTCTGGCTGTCATGTGGTAGGTACTCTGGCTCACAGAACTCTGGCCTGGCTCTGGCTTCCTGAGCTGGGTACCCTTTTCTACCCAGTAAATCCCCACAAAGAGCCTACAAATGGTACTTACTCCAAGGGTATTTGGTAAAGTAGCCTGGAATTGAATTGAGAACTATGGAAAAGGAGAGCAGAGCTCTCCATGACTCGTGCTTGTCTGAAGGCCTTTCCCACAAGAAAAGCCGAGCACTGTGTTGTGCTGACTCCACAGGCAACTTCTAGCTTGGGGCCACACTCCTAACAGGTCCACTTTAATTTACTGTCTATACTTAGCAGAACGGAGGTTTTCAAACAACTAAATGTATTCCTGTAAAGGATTCATCCTTCCTCAGCTCCTCCATCAGGACAGAAATCAATTCCTGCTTCTTTCTGTCCAATGTGGTAGCAACTACCAGGAACACCCGCTGGCCACAGGACAGATCCATGAGGGTAGTTATCTGGTGAAGGTAGGTGATGCAAGCAGTCCCAGGGCTATCTCAACAGCCCACCTTTGACCTTTCTGTCTGATTTTGTTTTCTTTGCTTGCTGTGTGCGTGTGAACGCCAGGAGTCTGCAAGGGTATTTCCCTTAAGCAGTCAACTATTGCCCCCCACCTTGAGTCAGGGTCCTACTTGACAGCTCTGGATGGCTTGGAACTTGCTAGTCTTGAAATCACTGAGACTTGCGGGGTGGTGATACACACCTTTAAGCCCAGCGCTTGGGAGGCAGAGGCAGGAGGATCTGAGGTCCAGGACAACCTGGTCTACAGAGTGAGTCCCAGGACAGCCAGGGCTACACAGTGGCTTGACTATGCTTGGCCCAGGGGAACTGGGACTATTAGGAGGTGTGGCCTTGGTGGAGGAAGTAGATCACTGTGGAGGTGGGTGCTGAAGCTCCTCCTAGTACAGAAGAATCAAGTTTCTTTCTCCAGGCTGCAGTCAGGTCAAGGAGCAGAACTCTCATTCTCTAGTACTGTGTCTGCCTGCAAGCTGCCATGCTTCCTGCCATGATGATAATGGACTAAACCTCTGAAATTGTAAGCCAGCCCCAATTAAATATTTTTCTGTATAAGAGTTGCTCGGGTCATGGTGTCTCTTCATAGCAATGGACACCGTAACTAAGACGCTGAAAAGATGGCTCAGTGGCTAAGAGCACTGACTGCTCTTCCAGAGGTTCTGAGTTTGATTCCCAGCAACCACATGGTAGCTCACAACCATCTGTAATGGGATCTGATGACACATATACATACAATAAATAATTCTTTAAAGAAAAAAACAACCAACCAAAAAAAGGAATAAAAACAAACAAACAAACAAAAACCCACACCCCAAACAAAACCAAAACAACAAAGAAATCACTGAAACCACGGCTCTGTCTTCCAAGTGAGTGCTGGGATTAAAGGCGTGTGCCGCCATGCTTGGCTCTTCATCTTTTTTTTTTTGAAACCGGGTTTCTCACTGACCTTGGAACTCACTGACTTAAACTGACTGGCTAGAGAGCTCCTACAACCCACCTGTCTGTCTGCTCTGTAACAGGGTTCCAGGCATGTGCTGCCATGCCTAGTGTGTACAGGGGTAATGGGATACAAATTGAAGCCTTCATGATTACACAGTGGGCCCTGTACCATGGGCCCTGTACCATCTAGGCCATCTCCTGGTCGGTCCACTTCTCTGGTTTTTCAGATAAGATCTTGCTAATGATACTCAGGCCAACCTGAAACTCCTGGGCTCAACTTATCTTCCAGTTTTAGCTCCCAGCATCCACAGTAGCTGGTTCTATGTGGTTCTGGCCCATCACTCAGACAAGTCTTCTTCCCTCCCTGCTCACAGGGTGATGGCTGGTGGAAAGCACTTTTGTAAGACAAGGAGGGAAAGGACAACCTGCAGGTGCCAGCAGACTAAGTCTTGAAAAGGCAGAAGAAACAAGTGTCCCCTTGGGCATACCCTTACTCGCCCACCCTGTTCACAGCTTTGTGCCCTTTAGATATGCTGTGCAGCTGTCACAGCCTGACATGGCATTGATGTGGTCTCTGAACATCGCAGAAAGGCAGGAGACTTCCCACCAAGCACAGATGCCTGATGCTCCTGGACTGGAAACCCTCACCTACTACCCAGTACTCAGCTGAGCTCTCGAATGGCAATGGAGTCTAACTAGCTACAGTGGCCTCACATACGGGGGTGTTCTGAATGCCACCCACACTAGAGTCAACTCTCTAGGTCCCACACCACGTTGGCCCTTTGAGTATACAGAGCCACAATGCTTACTACTCTGCTTGTCATATTTCTCCCTGACAAAGGTAGCCCTTGCCCTGTACACCTTTTCTGCTGAGAGCAGACCAGAAGTAAATAGGCACTGGCCCAGGTCTCTTCAAATATTCTGGATGCATCCAGGTGAAGCCCTTTCAATTTCACCTGCACTTCGGTAGCTATGTTAGGCCTGCTGGCCTCGCACACAGTACTCTTCAGTCCCCTGGGTTGCAGGCATCAGGGATGGGAAGGTGGTTGCTCCTACTTACGTGATTGTTTTCATTTCTTTTTTCTCGGCATCTGGGCGTGCACGGTTGAGCACCTTAAGGAAGTCAGATGTTTTTGCTCGCATTCGTGTATGAATATAGGCCTAAGAGCAAACACAGGAAGAACTGAAGCAGGCTCATGTTCCTTTCATTGGGTAAGTTATGGGGGTTGTTGGGGAGTACATAAGGGGAATGGGACGGCTAAGCAGCTAAGCAGCAATGTCAGAGATACAGACTCAGCCCTCTGCTGTAGGTAGGCTGCAGGCAAGGGGAGAGACATTTCCCTTACTGGGGTAGTGGAGGCCAAACTGGTGCTTCTGAACATGCTAGCTAAGCGCTCTACCACTGAGCTACACTTTTTGGTCCGAGAGATGGTTTCTGCAACTTTTTAAAGATTTCTTTTTTTACTATATACATGTGGCTGCATGAATTTATGTATACTATGTATGTGTGTGTATCTCCAGAGGTCAGAAGAGAGCATCAGGTTACTGGAAAATGAACCCGGTCCTCTGAAAGAACAGTCAGAACTCTTTACTGTTGAGCTCTCTTCAGTGCCATGCGACAGTGTCTACTGGGAGGTAATCAGCGCTCCATAGGGACGCTTGGGCCCCTCTCTCTTACCTTAGAGCACTTAATGTGGTAGTGCAGATAGTCCCGGAACGTGTGGATCAGGTTGATGGTATTGTCTCGAGCAGTGGCGTTGGTGTGGCGAGGAAACAGCACTATGGCAGGACAGAAAACAAGGCATTGCAGTGGTGTGTGTGCTACCATCAGACAACACAATCACAGAGTGCCAATGCGTGCAAGGAGCAAGGCTCATGACACAGAGGGCACTCATTTCAAATCTGGGCACCATGCTTGTCCTGGGTCCTAGGTGCTAAAGCATAAACTGTTACTGTCAGAGAAACTAGGTTCTGAAGAACACGTCTGCCTGACCATGACTGCCAACCCCGACACAGGCTGGCAGGGTAAGATGCTCTCCACTCATAGCCTGTACACGCTGTCCTGACTTTTACATGGACAGACCTGCCTCTGGGCTCCTGTTCCTATAGTCACTAACACCAACAGCTCCGAGTTCTATCAACTGTACTGAAATGAATGGCTGAGAAGAAAGGCAGAACTCTGGTTCTCAGTTTACCTTGGTTTGAAGAAAAAGAGTCAGTGGACCTCTGAGTTTGAGCCCAGCCTGGTCTACATAACAAATTCTAGGATAGCCAGGGCTAGAGGGAGAATTCTTATCTCAAATAAAAAAAAAAAAATTATCACATGGGAGAAAACTGCATTCACCAGCAACAAGGGGCTCCACCCTTAGCTAAAGGTGAACTAAAGGAGACAACCTTGCAGTGTGGGAATAGGAGTCAGCCAGCTCACTAAGCTGACACTAAGGCTGGTATCTTCAGTAGAAAAGAAGACTCAGGAAGTCGCAGCTGAGCTCGGGCATCAGAAGCAACGATCCGAGCACTGCCACAGGACAGAGAACTCTATTGAGCTGCCAAGCAATGCCGAATGGTCCGCCCCTAACTCCCGACATCACAGGTTACCTTCTTCCCTTACCATTTAAGAAAAACAAACAGGAAATGATGACGGCAGCAAAACAGTACCTATCTTTGTAATCAGTCCCCTGTGACACTGCCACAGCCCAAAAGAGGAAACACAAACATGCTGTGCCTGCTTCTGCCCACTAAAAATGTTCCTTAAGGCTGCCTAGATTTAGGTACTCCTGCCATGTGAATGCTAGGCAACTCCACCCTGCTGATGAAGGTTTTGGGTTGTTTTGTGCAGTGTTGAGAGTGAACCCAGGGCCAGGTGTGCAGGCAAGCACTCTGCCACTGAACTACCTCTCCAGCCTCACCAAAGGTGATGTAGCCAATGTTGTCACCCACGGCAGCATCTGTGTCTTTCAGCTCTAGAGGAGGTTCCCTGTGGCTAAAGAGGACCTGGGGGGCTGTGTGGCTGGCTCTTCGTCCTTCTTTGAACTCCTGTGGAGATACAGCAAGGGAAATTTGTATGAGATGAACAGCACTTTATCCACTATGTGCTCAGACCCTCATAGTCCTTCTGACCAACAGATAACTAAAAATGAACTGTCGAACCTCAGGTACAAGAAGTGCTAGCTGCTTTCAGTGCACACCAGATTCAAAAAGAAGACTAGAGAGCACTCAACAAGCCAGATCTTCAGACTGTGATACACAGCACAGCAATGCAACCCTTTCTCCTTTCTTATTTTGGACTAACAGAGCAAGAGGGTCACGATGTCAAGGCCAGGCTGGGCCACACAGCAAGCAACACACCTGTCAGGGCACAGTGGGAAGACTGCCCCAGAAAAAGAAACCGCCGCAGCAAGGGTCTGCTTCCAGTGGAGATGAGCACTGTAGCTCACTGCTCTCTCGTGTACAGTGTGAAAAGGGGTTGTTCTTTGTTTTTAAAAAAAGAAATCTTTAAAAGGTCATGGTAAGTAGGACCCAGGCTTTACCTGAGTTTTAAATTCTATACATACACAGAAAGCTCTTTACAAAAACTGGCTGAGTTCCCAACACTCCCTGTTCCCTTGGTTCTCACTTCTTTGCTTTCCCCCATGTCTTTCACCCCCTCACCCCAGGCAGGGCTTCATGTAGCTGGCTGATTTTAAACTCACTAAGAGATGGCCAAGCCATCTCTCCAGCCTGATGAGGACTTTTTTAAAAAAAAGAATTTATTTTATTTTTGAGTTATATTGTAGCTGTCTTCAGACACACCAGAAGAGGGCATCAGATCCCATTACAGATAGTTGTCAGCCACCATGTGGTTGTTGGGAATTGAACTCAAGACCTCTGGAAAAGCAGTCAATGCTCTAAATTGCTGAGCCATCTCTCCAGCCCAATAAGGACTTTATAAAAAATAAAAAATAAAAATAAATAAAAAATCATATATTTTATGTCTATGGGCACTCTGTATGTATATGATGAGAACTTTGGATTCCTGGTTATTTGGCCTCTACAGCCTCAGTCTACCCACACCTGATCGCTTACTTTCAGTTTCATGAATGCCATGCTTTTATTAGGTGGGCCTTTGATCAAGTACTGTTTAACCACGAGATCTGTACCTGGTATTATTTAAAATTTAACAATTAAAACTCTAAAGCAAATTTAACCCTTCCCTTTAGGGGCCAAACATGACAAAATGAAAAAACTCAGTTGTCTTAGGAGGGTAGGGCAGGGAAATCAAGTCAGGCTAGCATGGATTACATAGAAAGACACCCCCTCCCCCAATTAAGCAAGCAAACAGTAAGACAATTCTAATCAGCCAGGAGTATACAGACGCATCATTCAGAACTTGGAAGGGGACAGTACCTGACAGTTCACGGCTAGCCCCAGCCTATGAAGAATGTCTCAAAAAACTAAACCAAACAATCCAAAATAATAAGAGCCCATGTCCTTAACAAAAGTACAGTGTTTATCAAAGTGTAAGAAAAAGAGACTAGGGTATTAAAGAAAAAAGTGAAACAAAATAACCTCAAAAAACCTCAAGCCATTCCTTTGATCCTTTAATCCCCAGACCCTATGCATTCCTATACAAAAAGATGAGTGACTATAACACCCCCCTCCCAGAGTTCCCAGCAAGGACAACAGCAATACATGCAAAGCCTTGGATTCACTACCCTGCCCTTTAAAAAGAGAGACCCAAATTCAACAGGCAGACTGAGTCGGTCTCCTGAGACATGGCGGCTGCATGAAGCTAAGGACAGTCTCAGGGTTAGGACCCTGAAAACATGGCCACACGGCCACATGACAGGAAGCGTGGCTGCTGCTTCTCACATACCACTTCTGTAGCAAGCCTCCAACAGCCAGGGACAACTGGAGAGCTGCTATTCTCGTCTGCACAAGCATTTCTATACTTCACTAGTCATTAAGGCATTTGGCTTCCCTGCCAGGCTGAGTTCCTTAGGCCAAAGCTCCTGCTTTATTCCTATCTCTTCTCTGTCCTTCAAAGAGTCCTGCCGAGTAAGAGAAAGCACCCCATCCCCTCCAATATAGAACTATTGCAATGGGCAGGAAGGGGCAGGGACTAAGCTCCCACTTGTATTGCAAGTAGGAGGAACACAGTATGGTGGTCTGAAAGAAAATGGCCCCCACAGACTCATAGGAAGTGGCACCTCGGGCAGTGTGGCCTTGTTTGAGTAAATGTGTCTGAACTGGAGGAAGTGTGCCACTAAGGGTGGACATTGAGGCCTGGCCTAGTTAGTGGCTCACTGTCTTCCTGCTGCCTGTCAATCCAGATGCAGAACTCTTAGCTCCTCTCCATGTTTGCATTCTACTTTGCTCCACACCATGACAATAATGGACTAAGCCTCTGAACTGTAAGCCAGCCCCAATGAAATGTTTTTCTTCATAAAAGTTACTGTGGTCATGGTATATCTTCACAGCAATAGAAACCCTAAGACATACTAATTATCAAGTCTTAGCAAAATACAGGTCACATGGTACTCTGCTTGTTTTATACACTGCCTGAGAGAACACCGCCTGGTGGTTGTTGGGTTATGGAGAAGAGAAAGAACACAGGGTTAGGCTAGCCCTGTTCCCAATTCATACCTTTTTCCCTAAAGGAAAGATATTTGGAGACAGGGTACATGTTGTAAAGCCAACACTTGGGAAAAAATTAAGAATTCAAGATGATGGTGTTGTATACCTTTAATTCTAGCACTCAGATTCTTAATTAATTTAATTTAATTAATTAAATTTAATTCAGCAGGCAGATTCTTTGAGTTTGAGGCTAGCCTGGTCTATGCATCAAGGTCTAGGACAACCTTGACTATACAGTAATTCTTGTCTTAACCCTCTTCCCCACAAAGAACAAAACAGAATCAATAAAAAGCAAACAAATAAACACAAAGAAATCAAGCTCATCTTTGGCTACATGAGACCCAGTCTCTCTACTCTTTCTCTACATCCCCCCAAAAATTTATATCAATACTTTCTGCAGCAGGAAACAGCCTTTAGGCACCTTGATGTCTTCTCTTCTCCCTGCTTTCTCCTGAAACAGCAACAGCAATCAGCCCCTCCAGACAGACCCCCTTCATTATCTGTTACACACAAATCAACCAGATTCTTTCTTTTTCTTCTGACAGGATAGAACGTTTGCTCAATACCAGGACACTTCTTTTTTAAAAACACCTATGACATTTCACCTATGTGTGTGAGAGTACTGTGCTACAGCGCGTGTGTGGACCAGAGAAGGACTTCAGGAAGGTGGTTCTTTCACTCCTCCGCATAGGACTTTGGGGTGGAATGCAGGTCACTGTGTTTGGTGGCAAATGACTTTACCTGCTAAGCCTATGCTATTTCTTTCTTCCAAGAAAGTATAATTTATTCTGGAGATAAACTATTTATGAAAAAGGAGTATCTTAAATCAGGATGTAATTCAAGCTAGACATAGTGGCACGCTCCAGAACTCAAGAGACTAAGGTGGGAGACCACAAGTTATTGGCCAGCCTAGGCTACATAGTGAGACAGTCTAAGAAAACAGAAGTGCTCACTGGAGTAGCGCATGCACTAAAACTGGAGCATACATTAGAAGATCAGCATGGCCCAAGTGTAAAAATGAAGTGCAAATTCCATGCTTTTCTTACTGGCCCCAATGCAACAAAGTGTATGTCTCAACACAAGCAATTGCCAGATGTGGTGACAAACCTTCTAGTTCCAGCACATGGATGGTGAGGGGAGCAGACTGCTCCAAATGTGAAAATAGCTAGGTAAACACTTGAGTTATGGGTAGCCTGGGCTGCATGGTGAGAGGCTGCCTATTTTAAGAAAAGAAAACAAATCAGAGAAGGAAAAAAAAAAGCAAAGCAAAACAAAAACTAACTTTTCCTGGATTCAGGAAAAATCTTAGGTGATTAACTTGGTCTTTATGGTCTCCCTAGCCTCTGGTATGGACAGGGTGGCTGAGGAGATGGGTCGCACATCATCAAACAGTCATCGGCTAGAGATTCTGGCAGCACAGACAAAACCCAAAACCCAAACCACAACAACAGGCTTGCTTTCTGTTTTAGGTAACCGTCTTGCCACATGAACATTGAGTCTAAACTCATACTCTCCTCCACACACAACAAAGAACATTTACAAAACCCTACAGAGCAAACTGCAGTAAACTCTACAAGATAAAAAAAATTTTATAGTATAAAAATAGCTTGGAATATTCCAGGAACAAAGTGGAAAAAGAATTAAAAAAAAATCTCTTCTCTCCCCCTACACCCCAAACCAACCAAATCTAAATTCATACTTCAGTTTTTAAAATTAGTTGCTAGCGTACATTTAGCCCAATTTTTTAACTAATGCATTTAGTTCCCATTAATTCTGCAGAAAAAATATGAAATGTCTGTCTAAGGGCTTGCTGTTAAGAATCAGATATTTAGCTTTTATTTTCTTCAAGAAGCCCAAAACTATCAAATGTCAAAGTGTCAACATTCAAGTTTCTCTGCGTAGGGACTCCTAAATGTCTGATTAGTTATCCCAGTACAAGGTCATTCTTGAGGATAGCATTTTGAAAATTTCCCTTGCTAGGCAGGAGGCGGCTCCAACACAAAGCAGAACTGTGATAAGCACAACTGCCTTTCAAATCAAGGAGGTTAAGGGGGGCAGATTCTGCTTCAGAATTTTCTTCCTAAGGAAAAAAAATTGAGGTAAGGTCTTACTATTTATAGCCTAGGCCATTTTGCAGCAAGCCTCCTGCCCCAGGCCTCTAAGTGGTTGGACAGAGGCTGGGCCACGAGCCTGGCTATTTCAGAATTAAAAAAAACAAACAGCACTCACCATTCTACCAAGGATACGTAAAGCTTTAAAAAAACTAACCAGTGTATTAAACTTCAAATGTTGACCTGCCTCAGAAGGCAGTGCCTGAACACCTCCTGACCAATAAGCTCTCAATGTCCGAGAGCCAGTGACTGGCCAGCAGACCAAATAGGTCTAGACTGTACTGAGTCCCAGCAGGAGGCAGTCTATGGTGACTCACTTAGCCTGTGGCATGGCTCCACCTACTATATGTTATCTCCTCCTCTGGAATTCATTACTGACCACTCTGAAAAGGCATGGGACCTAAACCAAACCGAGGGTAGGCCTTGCTACAAAACTGAGAAAACACAAGACATAAGGAAATGAGACTGCACTTCAGACCAAGCACTCCATCACAGAAGGAAGGACAGCTACTATTCAGTCAAAATTAATTCCCTCTTGCCTTGTCCTGCAGAACCATCAACAAGAAAGCAGACATTCACGTCTTGGTGGGGGGGCTATGCTGGTTGGTTTTTGTCAACTCGACACAAACCCAGCCATATCAGGGAAGAGGGAACCTTGTGGAGGAATTGTCTTTGTTAGATCGTGCTGTGGCACCGCTGGGTTGGTGGTTCTGGATTATATAAGGAGTCAGGCTGAGCAAGCTAGCTATGGGGAACAGGCAGAAAGCAGCTCCTCCAGGGTGTCTGCTTCGGTTCCTGCTGCTAGGTTTGGAGCCATCAGGACTTCTTCAGATGGACTGTGACCCGGAAGTCTAAGGTGAAATAAACCCCATTCTTCCAAGTTGTTTTTGGCCACAGTGTTTTATCATAGCAACAAAGAAGCAAACTAAGACAGGCTTGTTCATTACATCTTCAAGTTTCAGCACCAACAGAACTGTTGGCTTTTCTAGTCTATGAAGTATGGGATATGTACGTTGTTTTGTTTCTGTTGCCATCTGTCCAGGCACCGGAGGCCAAACCTGGGACCTTATGCAAATCAGGCAAATGCTCTACCTTTGAGCTTCAAGTCCAGACCATATGGTGGCTGTGCACACAAGCATGTAAAGATTTAACTCCCCACAGCACAATCTCCCCTCAAGATTTTTGCTCCTTACCTGCATGAACACCTTTCCGATGACCACATCGTCGTCATCCTTAAAAACCGTGCTGAAGACTACTGTGACTCTGTCTTTTTTAGATTCCACATACCTGAGGGCATAAAACTCAGGAATTAAGAACAGCGTCAGAAGAACTGTTCCTAACCTAACCTAACCTGCAAGGAGAAGGGTGAAGTCCAAGGTCTCTAATCAATAAAACACAGGTGAGCCAGAGATAGTATTTGGAGTCAGGAAAGGCAGGGCAATAAATACATTCCCAAGGAAATGAAATTAACAAAGCTAGATTTATTTATCTTGTATATATTAGGCATTTTAAGTTAGTGATTCTTAGAATGTCATTTATAAAAAAATCTCTTTACATATGAGAAGATCCATACACATATGTATGAATTTATATACTTCATACATATAACTTAAGAGCTGTAGTAACAGCATCTATGTTTAGCCTATGGTGTCTGAATTATCTCGGACATCTTTAAAAATTTTTATGTGTTTATTTAATTTGATATGTATGGGGTATTTTATCTGTCCATATACCTGTGTACATGTGTGCTAATGTCCTGGAAGTGGACTTACAGACAGTTGTGAGTTGTCATGTGAGTTGAGAACTAAACTTGGATTCTCTGGAAAAGCACTAAGTACTCTGCAGAGCTGAACTATCTCCCCAGCCCCGGGAAACTCTTTTCATTAAGAGAATTCGGAAAAATAGTGTTCCGAGCCTGAGATGGCTCAGTGGTTAGAGCACTGGCTGCCATTCCAGAAGACAAGAGTTTAATTCTCATCCTACAAGATGGCCCACAACCACAAAATACCAAAACACATAAAATAACAAGGAAGCCTTAAAAAACAAAACAAAACAAAACAAAAAAAAAACCAAAAAACCACATTTAAAAAGATCATAAAATTAGTGCCCTAAAGGAAAGCATAGGATTTTCTTTTTATCGTCTGTCAACTTTAGATGCTTAGAAGTGGTCTATTTTCTTTCTTACTTATATCCCAGATTAAGAAATTCTGTAAGAGGGCTGGTGAGATGGCTCAGCGGTTAAAAGCACTGACTGCTCTTGCGAAGGTCCTGAGTTTAAATCCCAGCAACCACATGGTGGCTCACAACCACCCGTAATGAGATATGATGCCCTCTTCTGGTATGTCTGAAGACAGCTACAGTGTACTTACATATAATAGATTCTGTAAGAAAGAATTTCAACAGGATCCATATACCAGAGTTTCAGGTTTCATCACACACTTTTTCTCTCAGTAAGTGCCTTGTGAGACGGCCACACTCAGGCTGGAGGAACAAGCTCCTACTTACATGGTCTCGTCATCCCTATAATGGATAACTGCTCTGTTCTCTCCTTCTTTGCCCTCTTCTTGGAATTGGAAGTATTTCTCAAACACAGAGGCAAAACAATTCCGCTTCAACATGCCAGCCTGATGCACAATAGAATCCTTGGATGCAGGGAGATTTTCCAGATCATAGAGCAAAGAAACATTGTATCCTTGTGAGAGAAAGAAAAACCATCCATCAGTTATATGAAAACCAAACAACAAAAACCAAATCAAGCCCATCTCTCCCAAGTAAACATAGTAGAGAGGCAACTGCTCATCTCTACCTCCCTTAAACTATAATATGTAAATATTTATAGCTAGTTAATAAACCCCAAGCAGTATCAAAGATGAACAGTTACAAATATGTAATGGGAAGACGTAACATTCTGAAACTCCAACTAGAATGTTAGGGTCCTAGAGACAGTTGTGAAGGAGGACTATATGAAGCTAAGCTGTACACGTCTGTATTTTCTCCAACCGTTTAATATACATGGCCAGCATGTGGAAGCTTTCAGGGAATAAAAAGGACCCCCCCACATCCCACTGCAAACCCTCTGTGAGAGGAGGCAGGGTAGAAAATCTGTTTCTCACATATGTACTTCCCCCAAAGCGTCTATCTGAAAATATAAATTTCTAGTGTTTTTAGAATTCTACTTCATTTGACCCCCATGCCATTCTTCAAAGAAGTCAGGACAGATACGCTTATCTTCATTTAGAAAGAAAAGTTCTTCAGAGAAGCAGGGTCTTGTTAAATATAGCACAACATAGGCTACTCTGTTTTGAATTAAACAGAAGTGGGTCCAAGTTCTGGCCTCACTGTATGATCTTGGAAAACTGTCCAACCTCTACAATGCCCTCATCTCTGGCAAAAGCAGAGAAGGGAGGTCTGAGGGGGTGGTGGAGGAAAATGTAGTAGGTAGAAGGGAAGAGATGGCTGTATGCATCAAGCTAGGTACAAGTACGGTATTTAAGTAGGCACGTGGTTACAGGCCTTCAATGCTAGCCAGCACTCAAGAGACTGAGGTATGTATCTTTTGAGTTCCAGGACAGCCTGGGCTACATAGCAAAATGGTATCTAAAACATCCATAGAATTTATGGATGAGGTCACCAATAAACAGGGCAGAAAAGGGACTGAGAATCATGTTTACTGACCATTAAGTGACCCTCCCTCTTTCTGTCCCATGAATGCCAGGAAAAGACATTAATCAAGTCAGTAATGGTACACCAAAGTCTATATATAATTTCTTAAGAATACCTCTGAATACCTTTAATCTGCTGGGGATCATTTAAAACAGTTGATGATGGTAATATAGTACCAGAACCATATGGAGCTCATATTCTCAAATAATCAACTTTTATATTATTTACTATTAATAAGGTTATTCCATGGGCCTACTTCCTCTACCTTCCTTTCTGAGAGCACAGGCTGTTTAAATCTTCACTCTAAGTAATGCTTTGCCCATTTTTGTTATGTTAATATCAAAAACTGTAACAATCACTACTCAATTTTGGGGTATTTGAAGAAATTAAAAAAATAAGACAACAAAGAGTTAAGGTTTGCTCAGAATCCACCCAAAAAGCAAAGTATAACCAATGTCTGACCTCATTAGGGACTTCAGCTAGGAATAGCGCACACTGAGGGTGCAAAGTATCGGATCAAGTATCAATGAGTTGACCCAGGCCTCAGCTCAGCCCAGAATGTATGCACAGGTGAGAGGGGACTGACAGCAAGCTGTCCTTGACTTCCAGAACCGCATCCCACATACATATACACAATCACAGCTTTTTGTTGCTGTTGCTTTGTTGCTGTTTTGAGACAGAGTCTCTATTGTAGCTGTCCTGGAACCAGCTTTGTAGACAGGGCAGGCCTCGAATTCAAGTAGCTCCACCTACCTCTGCCTCCCTCATGCTGGGATAAAGCCCTGTGCCACCACCACCTAGCTACAATAATTTTCTTTTTGTTTTTTCCGAGACAGGACAGCCCTGGCTGTCCTCAAACTCAGAAATCCACCTGCCTCTGTCTTCCAAGTGCTGGGATTAAAGGCATGCACCACCACTGCCCGGCAGTACAATATTTTTTAATTTTTAAAAAAACAAAACAGGGCTAGACAGCTGGCTCAGCAGTTAAGAGCACTGGCTGCTCTTCTAGAGATCCTGAGTTCCCAGCAACCACATGGTGGCTCACAACCATCTGTAATGGGATCTGAAGCCCTCTTCTGGTATGTGAAATCCAGCTACAGTGTACTCATCATATATATAAGACAAATAAAACAAAACAAAAAACTAACAAAGCTATCAATCATCAATTTCATGGCTGGCTGTGCTCTCCAAAGCTGCCTAAAGAGTTAGCAAATAGCCAGGCGGTAGTGGCGCATGCCTTTAATCCCAGCACTTGGGAGGCAGAGGCAGGCGGATTTCTGAGTTTGAGGCCAGCCTGGTCTTCAGAGCTACACAGAGAAACCCTGTCTCGAAAAAACAAAAACAAAACAAACAAAAACAAACAAACAAACAAAAAAAGTTAGCAAATATAAATGCTACTCTAATCTATAATGCTACACGGTTATTACACTAATGTTAGTAGGGATTGTGGGTGGACACCAATGTTTGTTCACTCTTCCCAAGGCCACTTATTGTGTATCCCTGTGAATAGATGGAGACTAGGGCTCAATCTGGGATGAATCCTCAGGAGCTATGCATCTTATGTTTTCTTTTTTTTAAACAGAAATTTCAAAACTATTCACTGGTTTTTGTTTTAATCTAAATTTACAAATGCCTGTGAGATGTCATGCGGGTTCTAGGAATTGAACCTGGGTCTTCTGGAATAGCAATCAGTGCCCTTTAACTGCTGAAACATCTCTCCATTTCTTTATCTTGTATTTTGAAAAGGGGTCTGTCATTGAGAACTAGAGGTTGTTAATAAGGCTAGCTTGGCTGCAAGCAAGCTCTGGGGTTACCTGTGTGGTGTGGGTAGCCCTTACTGTTTGTATTCTGATGTTAATTCTGCTGCCCCAAGGAGGAGTAGATCACGTACTCAGGTGATTTCATGGAACATTCTCCCCATTTTAACTTGATTGGGCAGTGGAAGGGAAGGGTGGCCCTGGAGGTTTTAGAGAGTGGAGGAAGAGAAGGAAGGAGAGAGGAAGAAGACAGGAGGAGAGGTGGAAGGATGATGGAGCAGAAACCAACATGGCCCAGAGAAGCCTCAAGTAGCAAGGGATCTCATCCCAGGAGAACAGAGTAGTGTAATGGCAAACCTGTCCAATCTAGGTGTGCAGCTTATAAATGCTGCAGCTGAGCTGTATGTTTTGGCATGGGTTTACTGAGGTTGGAGATTTACTGCAACACTTGGGATCTCCGCAGCACTAGGACTACAACTGTGCACTGTTTCTTAATTAGATGCCGCTGTTCAAACTTAGGCCTTCATGCTTTGGAGATAGCTGCTTTTTCAGCTGAGTTAGCTCCCCAGTGCCAAGAGATTTTATGATTATGCTCAAAGAGCACTCACTCCGACAACAGAGGCTCCTCTGGCTAAAGGATCTAAAGAATTATTCTTGGGTGTTAATAATAACCCACTTACCAATTCTTTTTTTTTTTTTGGTTTTTCGAGACAGGGTTTCTCTGTGTAGCCTTGGCTGTCCTGGAACTCACTCTGTAGACCAAGCTGGCCTCGAACTCAGAAATCCACCTGCCTCTGCCTCCCAAGTGCTGGGATCAAAGGGGTGCGCCACTACTGCCCGGCCCACTTACCAATTTTTAACCACTGTGTATCACACTGAAAAAAGTATGACCCTTTAGTGGCTACTTACACAGAGGGAGCTGACTGGTGAACTGGGCTCCTGCAGATGTATTTAATAGAATGAAAATTTAAACAAAATCCTCTAGCTACAAAAGGTGGGACACAAACAGGACATAGTGCTTTGCTATCATTCAGAGCTGCTACATATATAGCATCACTACATACCTGATTCTGGGTTTACCAAGAAACTCCCGTACACTCTCTTTAATAGCTGGAGAGAGAGAGAGAAGAAAAGTTAATCCAAAATTTGTGGTAATTTCATTATTTTATGACACACAGTAGTACTTTTGATAAACTCTTCCTAAACTAATCTGCTTAATTTTCAATTGGTGGGTGACAAACTAGAGGGGAAAGTGAATTCATCTAGGTGACAAAACAGATCTCTCATAGAACTGGATTATAATCCAAAGGCTAGTTCAGTGGCTGTCTCTCAAAGATCCGTTTTCTCTTTTCAGATTCTACACCGCACTTTATAGAGGCAGGTGAGTTCAAATATATAGAATACTCAGGCGAGTATTACAAAAGAGTTCACAACTAAACACAGGCTGAAGCCTAGTTCAGGCGAATGGAGGGGTAAAGAACAATTTCCAGGCACCGACACCTGTTAGTCAATATGTTTTTGTGTGCTATAAAATAACTTAACTCATAGCTGGCTTTTAATGCAAAGGTCAATGGATAACAGAATCTCAGTGAGCTAGCAATACCAGTATTCTACACAACACTGTCTACCTACCTGGGATTTCCCCAACCAAAACACTCTGCTAACTATGTTCCAGCTTTTGGAAGGACAGCATAAAGAAAACCCTAATTACGTTCAACAGCCATCTAAAGGTGTGTGAATGCTCTCATCTTATAGTCAATGAACTCTCTAGAAAGCATTAAAATAAACAAACCTGTGTTTTATGTTCCATCTGAAAACCCTAAAATATCCATTACAGGTTAACAAGGCCCTTCACTCTAAACCCATATTCCATTTCTTGGTGATGTCAGAGACCAAACCTAGAGCCCTGCAGAAGTTCAATAAACTCTTCACCATAGAGCTATGCCCTCTCAGAGAAGCCACTCATAAACATTCTTTAGAATTATTTCAAGTAAAAGCCTCAGAATAGTTCAGTGAATAACTCTCTAATATTTCTATACTCAATCCTCATCTACAGAATTTGTTAACAGTATGAATCCCAAAATGTGAATTCATGATCACACTTGTTTACAAGGAAAGAAAAGCAGGCAACGCCCAGGGCAACTCTAGGTGGGGATTATACCACAAAGCGAACTTTTACAGAAGAGGAACTTAGGAGAAGGGCTCAAGGTCACAGACTTTGTTGGTGGCACATGGAAGTTTGATCTTCAGGTGTTCCACATACCACTTCTCTTAAAAATCTGGGGTATAAAAGGAACATTGTAGCTCCCTCTGAGCTACAGTCCTACACAATTGATTCTTGAAAAAAGGGAGTATCAGACATGGGTTAAACCAAAGTCCCTCCAGTTTTACCAAGTCAATATTTTGAAATCTATAAAGTATTTAGAGCCACATTTATACCACTTTTAATTACTTTGTCATTTGTCGTTAAAATATCTAACTTTTTACTTATGATTGTCATCATGTGTGTGGCTGCTGGTGCCAAGTGTGGAGGTCAGAAGACAACTTCTAGAAGGCAAGTTTTCTCCTTCCACCAGGATTCCAGGACTAAAAACTCAGGTCATCAGGTTTGCATATCAAGTGCTTTCACCCACTGAGCCTTTGAAGGCCTTCTCTGTTCCTGAATAGCCCTTGCACATTTCCTTGCTACTTTCCGGAGACCAGCCTCACTTTGTAACCCAACTGGCCTCGAGCTCAAGATCCGCCCTGGCCCCACCTCCCACCGCTGGGCTCACAGCTGTGTACCACTGCAGCACACTGTTCACTCACACTTCCAGGTTTGATTCACCTTTACAAACAGACTTGTGCCTCTTTTTTAACAGCTGAGAGAAGAGGAAGGTGAGCTACCTACTTATAACTATTAAATCTGCCTCGTGAGCAGCAGAGTGTTCTTTTAAAAGGGACTATGAAACACTACCAAGCTTCCTGTGGTTATCACAGGCTGGGAGTCACTGTTTAAGCAACCTAGGGAGTCACTTACTGCTTACCCCACTCCCACACTGGGAATGCAACTTCCTCCACCCACTTGGGCTCTTTGGCCTATGTGGGAGCAATGAAAACTGCAATGTGTTCCAGACTTGCACTAGCAGGCCAAGCACAGGATGGAATGGGTCTTAATAAATCTAAGCCAGGTTGGGTCACAAGCTGCAGCAGAGCAGCTTCTTGCCTTCTGATAAAATTACCTCAAATACCCTCTGGTTATTTCTCTTCCTTCAGCAAATCAAAAACACCTGAACAAAAAAAAGGGCTCAGCTCCCTAAAGATCTTAGAACTCTAAGTCTGATTTTAGAGTAAAACTTTACAAAGTTCTCGATCATATTCCTTAATAGTTAGCCTTTTCGAAATCTGAAGCTGCTCAAGAGTTACCACTTTCAGAAAGAGAAATAGTTGCATCTTCACGAAGCAGATTAAGAAGAACCTAGTTCGTTAAAACTGATTCAGGAACTGAGTCATACTTCCTGCTTTGAGACCCAACCACAACGTGCACACACTGGTACAGCAGCATTTTCTTTCTTCCATAAATGGCTCGCCCCAGAGCAACTGCAGTTCAACAGGAACCAAACCTCCTACTCTAGCTATCCAAAGCCAGGGCACAAGGCCTAGACAGCCCTTTGCACTTCCCTATGGTAGTTATAGGGAAGGACAGGTGGAAAGGTCAGCTCTAAAGAATGTTAACTTAAAAAAAATTTACAAGACAGTTACTTATGCTTCACTTTGGGAATGAAAACCAAGATTATGACGTTTAATAAGACACCTTGATAAGATTCTTATTAAGAATCTTATCAAGAATGGAACAGAACCTGGTCTTATTGCTACCATAACTATTTTTCTACCAGTTAAGGAAATATTCTCTGTTATTTCTGGAGGACTGTTTCGTTTTCATTATTTTGCAAAATCTGCCTAGCCTAAATAATTTGAAAAGAATAAAATTCTGAGTTGAGTATGGTGGTACATGCCTAAAATCCTAACACCTGGAAAATGAAGGCAATCAGCAACTGGAGGCTTTCATCCAGCTTGAGCGACACGAGACCCTTTTTTAAAAAAAGCTTCTAAACTTTGCTTGGGAAATGTCATTATTGCTCCAAGATAAAACCAACCAAGCCAAAATCTTCTCTGGAAAACATTTTTATGGGGAATGGAATTTGGAACCCCCAATTAGCTGTATAAAGCAGCTTCTGTTTCTAAGGGTGATGTAGCTCTCACTGAAGGGCAAGGGGCCAACAAAAGGTAAAGTAAAAACATGAGTCCCAAGGAAACCAATGTGGAACTTACCTCATCTGCTCCATGTGCCTGAAGTTCCTTGTAGAATTTCAAAGAAATACTGACCATCACTTTCGTTTTGTCTCCATTAGGATTTGAAATATGATAAAGGACGCCATCAAAATCTGTGAGAAAAAGCAAAAAAGATTGCTCATTCTAGAAACAGGAGCAATCTCCCAGTACCTTCCACAGGGCTGGCCACGAGGAGACCTCTGATAAGAGAGATGTAAGTAAAACAATGTTTATTTTTAGTTCATGGTAAGTCAACCAAAAAATTGCTGTGGAATTGCTCCATGATCTCTCTTAAAATTACAAAGTTAGGGGCTGGAGGGATGGCTCAGAGGTTAAGAGCACTGACTGCTCTTCTGAAGGTCCTGAGTTCAAATCCTAGCAACCACATGGTA
Organism: Mastomys coucha; assembly: GCF_008632895.1. Lineage (NCBI taxonomy): Eukaryota > Metazoa > Chordata > Mammalia > Rodentia > Muridae > Mastomys > Mastomys coucha. The sequence goes on along the minus strand of NW_022196896.1, from coordinate 100,194,054 downwards.
GCTCACAACCATCTGTAATGAGATCTGATCCCTTCTGGTGTGTCTGAAGACAGCTACAGTGTACTTACATATAATAAATCATTCTTTTAAAAAAAATTACAAAGCTATTTTTAGTGTAACCATAGCTTGTACTAAAGTAGCATTAAAAAAAAAAAAAATTGCCAGGCAGTGGTGGTACATACCTTTAATCCCAGCACTAGGGAGGCAAAGGCAGACAGATTTCTGAGTTCGAGGCCAACCTGGTCTACAGAGTGAGTTCCAGGACAGCCAGGGCTACACAGAGAAACCCTGTCTTGAAAAACAAAACAAAACAAAACAAAACAAAACAAATTTCATTGTGACAGGTTTCCAAGAGAAAGAAAGCTATAAACAAATCCACCTATGCAGCATTAATGCTGATCAGCACATGGGGCTTCTTTCAGAATGTACTCATTCCACCTCAATTTATTACAAAGCAATCTTAGACATCTGATCCATATACACATCAAGATGTATCTTTGGGAGACATAATATTACATGAATATAATCATAACCAGTCATGCTCAAATTCAAACAAAAGATTCTACTTTAATATTAAATACATGGTAAGCTATTCTACCATTATCTACTGTCCTTAAAAAACAAAACAAAACAAAACAAACAAAAAAACCCACACTGTTGTCTTAAATATATGAATTAAGGGGGCTGGAGATAAGGCTCAGTGGTTAAGAGCACTGACTGCTCTTCCAGAGATCCTGAGTTCAATTCCTAGCAACCACATGGTGGCTCACAACTATCTGTAATGAGCTCTGATGCCTTCTTCTGGTGTATCTGAAGGCAACTATAGTGCACTCATATACATAAAATAAATAATTCTTTATAAAAAATATTTGAATTTAGACCTAACCAAGATCAAGACAGGACAGATTATCTTTTAAGTCTCCTTTAATCTCTAGGCCTCTCTTTTTTTTCTTTTAGTTTTTCAAGACAGGGTTTCTTTGTATAGCCCTGGCTGTCCTAGAACTCACTCTGTAGACCAGGCTGGCCTCGAACTCAGAAACCCGCCTGCCTCTGCCTCCCAAGTTCTGGGACTAAAGGTGTGCGCTACCACTGCCCGGCCTCTAGGCTTCTCTAAAGGGTCTTTCTTCCTGCACTACAAAGTGAGTTGAGCTCATCTGTAGCATTACTGAAGCTAGGTAATTCTGAGGGCCAGAATGCAGAGAACTTGCACGGGCATTGCAAGAACCATGCAGACTGGGCACTGCGGGCAATGAGGATGCACAGATGGCACCCACTTTAGGAGCTACAAATCTCAGATCCTGCCTTTCTGGACACTTGGCTGTAAAATCTCTGAGCTCACATTTGATTAGCCAATTCTTTTTTTGTTTTGTTTTGTTTTATGAAACACAGTTTTACCATGTGGCTCTAGCTAGCCTAGAACTCTCCATGTAAACCAACCTGACCTCAATTTTTCAGAGATCTACCTGCTCTGCCTCTGCCTCCTGGTACAAATGACTTATACCACCATACATGGCTAATAGAGAATGGAAAGAAACACCATTTCTCTGATTTGACAAACAAGCTTTTACCATCACTGACCTTGCCTCCCCCAAATGCTAGGCAACTTCAATGATGGCTATTAGATTATAACTCTGTAGACTTCCAAAGTAGAACAGTTCTTTGTACAAAATAAAAACCAAATTTCTAAGATATCAAGTGTCCCCACTAAGATATATAAGGTAGCTTTATATAGTTTTCTGAACTCCAAAGTCAGTTGGCAATGTTGCAAATACATAAAATAATTCTTGAAGGCCTCAAGAAAGACTTGACAAAACTTGTCTTTTCAGGGAAGCAGAGCTAGCTCAGTGGTTATGAGAACTGGCTGTTCTTCCAGAGGACCCAGGTTTAATTCCAAGCACCTATATGGCAACTCACAGCCATCTGGTAACTCTAACTCCAGGAGATCTGATGTCTCCTTGGGGCCTCCTCAGGCATCAGGCACCAGGCACATACAAGGAACACAGACAAAACACCCACACTAAAATTAATTTTTTATCTCCTCCCTCTCTTAAAAGGGATGAGATAAAGACACTTACCTGCAAATGTTACTTCTACAGCGTCTGGTTTGTTTCTGTAAAACAACGAAAAGGCCCTTAGTAAGAAAATTTTAGGATAAGATAGCTTACGGTGAGGATACTTGTCAGCTAGTCCTAATGACCTCAGACCTGAGTTGGATCCCCAGGTTCCATAACATGAAAGGAGAGAGCTGACTCTCTCAGGTTGTACTCTGACCTCCAGGTTCACAAATACACATAAACAGATGAAATGGAAATAGGGAAAAATAATTGTACTGCTGCTTGCTTTTAGGAGGCCTTGAAGGGGTCCTGATTTTTACTGAAATTGGAGCATCCTATTTAAATGCAAAGCTAACAGATGAAGAAAACACACATTCATTCTTTCACAAACCTGAACTTGCTAAAGGTGGAAGATGAGACAAAAAACACCTGTAACTTGTGTTAATGCCTTTCTGCCCTAATCCTCCAGCATAATGCCTATGGAAGTACCATATCAGACAGAAAAATGGCTAAGTAGAGTCATGTAGAATGATTTTGCTTTGTTTAAGGTGAAAGGACGATTTAAGTTATCTACAGCACAGTAAGTTCTGTTCCATCTCATAGATCATCTTTAGGCCTCTGCATGCACCTCCCCTTTTTCCTTATATCATCTTCAGAGCACCCGCTACTCTCCATCAAGTCTGCTCTGGTTCTACCTCTTGTTAGATCTCAGGTCTTACACAGAAGCACAGTATAAACTAACACTGGGTAAAAAAAAAAAACCAACAAAAACCAAAACAAAACAAAAAAACCACCAAGCACAGGCAAAGCACTCGTTTTCCCATCTTTTTCACCAGGCTTATGATCTGGGACAAATAAGATTTCTTACCTCCCTTTCCTCATCTCCTCATTTATAAAATGGGAGAATACAAATGATCTCATCAATCTTGCAGAACTACTACAGACAAAACAGTAGAACAGGCCTAGAAGACCTTCTTCTGATATGCAACAGTGACTACATGTTTTACTCAATTAAATCTCAGTGAAAGCTGCTACACCCCTCTTCTCTTCAATGCCAATGTCAGAAAACTTTACTGCTTCTAGCATCTTGCTAGCAGCTAATTCAAATGATCCTAGTTTGTTTCACATTTAACAGACAAGATATATACACTTCCATTTTACCCCGCTGCTCAAGACCTGTTAAGTAGGAATCTTCTTTTTAAATATATTTTATTTATACATGAAGGCACATACACCACATATGTGCAGAGGCCACCAGCTCTCCTGGAACTGGAATAATAGGCAGTTGGGAGCTACCACGCAGGTGCTGGCAACTGAACTTATTTCCTCTGTAAGGCAACAAGTGCTCTTAACTGCTGAGCTCATCTCTCCAGCCCTTGAGTATGAAAGGAACCAAGAGAGTTCCAACTCTGCTGGGAAATCATGGAATAGCTAATATGGTTTATGAATGTTAAAAGCTGATACTGAGGCTAAATGATATCCCTAAATAGACTAGCTTTTATTAAGTATATGTTAAAGGAAAAAAAAAAAAAACACTTATAGGAAACATCCAAGTTTACCCTGCTTTTTCAAAGCCACCCATATGTGACAACACAAGGCAAGTTCATGTCCATATTCCCAGCATTTGGGAGGCAGAGGCAACCTGGTCTACATAGTGAGTTACAGGGTGGTTGGGGCTACACAGGAGATCCTGTCTCAGGAAAACAACAACAACAACAACAGAAGAGATGTGGCTAGATGATATTTTATCACTAGGGAGGTTGAGTACAGGAAGATCAGAATTCAGTCATCTTTGGCTCAGTGTTGAGTTGGAAGCAGATCCTGTCTCAACAAATGAATGCCCCTTCCAAAAAGGAGAAAGCTGAAATTGCTCCTGAGCTTTGACTTTCAAACTGTTGCCAACAAACAAAAGGCAATGAATAACAATAAAACTTCCCTTACCTTTAAAAACCAAGTATACATAACCTTTAAAAGTCCATTTAAATAAAATACTAACAGGATGCCACAGGTAGAGGAAGCATGCAAACATACTCTTGTAGACCTGATAGGCTGTCCTCGAGTCAGGGCCCATCCTACCTGACTTAACTAGGGTGTGTGGGAGGGATATTAGGAGTGTAAATTTCCCCCTAACCCCTTAGGCTTCAACTCAACAAGGACAGCTCCCCATCTTACCATTACATCAACAGACCTGAGAAAAGTCAACTTTAGAAGAAACTTAATGTTCTAAGTCATAAACACTGAAGGTTTAGGTCTCTCTAGCAAGAAAGCACCCTGAGCATGGATCTCCACTAAGATCCATTCTAAGTGGCTTGCTGTATGACTTGGGAATATCTATCAAACCACTGCCATGAATATTTTAGTTCACTCTTCAAGGCTTCACAAAAGGTTTGGAGGAGAAAGGCTGCTAAAGTACTGTGCTAAAGAACAGGAGAGCATATCTAGGAGCTGGAGATCTGTAAGCTCTGTGCCCCAACAAGGAGAATGCTGAATGTAAAACACTGTAACAATCATTGCTTAGTCCCAAGAACACAGGGGTGTCCTTCCCACCTCCTCTGCCTATCTGTGTGTGTGTGTGTGTGTGTGTATGTATGTGTAGAGAGATAGAGGTAAAGGTAGAGGGAAGGAGAGAAGGAGAGAGGGGGAGGGGGAGAGGGAGAGAGAGAGAGGGAGGGAGGGAGGGGGAGAAAGAGAGAGAGAGAGAGAGAGAGAGAGAGAGAGAGAGAGAGAGAGAGAGCGAGAGAGAGAGAGAGCGAGAGAGAGCAAGAGCTCGAGAAGAGAGCATGCATACAAGCTCTACTTTTCAAGACAAGGTTTCCCTGCCTGTCCTGGAACGCCTCTGCCTCTGCCTCTGCCTCTGCCTCCACCGTCACTGTGCTTTACTTTATTTCTGAGACAGAGTCCCATGTAGCCTAGGCTGCCCAAACCTATTATGTAGCTGAGGCTTGTTTTGAGCTACAAAGGACCTTCTGCCTCCACCTCCCACATGCTGGGTTACAAAGATACACTGCTAGCTTGCACAGCTAGCTTGCTCTGCTTTATGGTTAAAAAAAAGTCACAGTAATAGAAGGGTCTATTTAATAGACTAAAAAGATGAAGCATTTACAGATTTACCATCAGCTCAACACCAGACTCAAGAAGCTCACTAAGGTACTACTACCACGCCTAAGGGCTCAAGTTCAATCCCTGCCTCTGCTGGGATTAAGGCATGTCCCTGCCCCGCTCCACCCCAACACACAGCTTTACTTTCACTTTTGAGACAGAGTCCAGTGCAATCCAGTGGCCTCAAACTCCATATGCAGCCGAGGATGACCTGGACTTCTCATTTTCCTGCCCAGACCTCCCAAGTGCTAGAATCACAACCAAGCACTATCCTACCCAGCTGCTGCCTGAATGCACACACTCAGTCTGACTGCCTCTGGTCAGGTCTTGGCTGTCAAGGATCAGCTATGTGACATCTGGAAGCCAGTTAGCCTCTCTTTGCCTTAGTTTTCGTCTCCATAAAATCCATATATTACCTCCATATGAGGTAATAAAGCACATCAGCCAAGCATGAGGGAGCACACCTGTGATCCCAAAACTTGGAAGGCAGAAGCAGGAGAGCCTCTCTGTAGTCCTGGCTGTCCTGGAACTCTGTAGACAAGGCTGGCCTTGAGCTCAGAGATCAGCTTGCCTCAGCCTCCCAAGTACTGGGATGACAGACATGAGATACCACATCTGACTTTTAAGAGATACTCTTAAAATCTCTTAAAAGGAGGCTAGAGAGATGGCTCTAGCATTAGCTGCTTTTGCAGAAGACTTGAGTTCCCAGCACCCACATGGTAGCTTACACTGTCTGTAACTCCAATTCCAGGGGATCAGGTATTTTTTTGTGACTTCCACAGGCACTGGGCTTGTATGTGGTGCACATACATACATGCAGCAGACCAACACTCATAAAATACATAAAATAAAAATAAATCTCTTAGGAAAATTTTTTTCTTTCTTTTTTTTTTAAATTTTATTTTATTTTTTTAAAGATTTATTTATTGTTATATGTAAGTACACTGTAGCTGTCTTCAGACACACCAGGAGAGGGTATCAGATCTCATTATGGGTGGTTATGAGCCACCATGTGGTTGCTGGGATTTGAACTCAGGACCTTTGGAAGAGCAGTCAGTGCTCTTAACCACTGAGCCATCTCACCAGCCCAGGAAAAATTTTTTTGAAGATTTATTTGCATGTGTATACACATGCAGTGGCCAAAAGAGGGCATCATACCTTCTAACTCTGAAGTTAACGGGTGGTTTCGAGCTACCTGAAGTAGGTTTGGAACTGAACTCTGCAAGAACAGCAAGTGCTGTTAAACTGATGAGCCATCTCTTTTGCACAAATACTTTCTTAAAATTGGGTGTGGTAGTTCTATACTTTTCTGAAGATTCTTTTAGAATGTCAACAGTTAGTAAAGTTAGCAACTATTATCACCTCATTTTTTGGTGAGATCTTTGGAGTTTTTACTACTAATTATGTCCTGGAAATAATTTTCTACTGGGGAACTTGTGACCCTCTTCTGGTTATCCCTTCTACATCCTGAATTAGAGAAATTGTTCTGTCATGCTCACTGAAGATGTTTGGTTACTTTAAGTCCTCTACAAAGTTCCAATCATTCATTCTGAGCAAAGCCCACACACACACACACACACACACACACACACACACACACACACACACACAAATCATAAAGTAAAAGATGGTCCTCTTTGTGTGTGTGTGTGTGTACACGTGCGCTAAACCACCCCTCAAAAGAACAAGAAAATAGGGCCGGAGAGATGGCTCAGCAGTTAAGTGCACCAACTGCTCTTCCAGAGGTCCTGAGTTCAATTCCCAGCAACCACATGGTGGCTCACAACCATCTGTGTGTGTGAAGAACCATTTGAAGACGGCTACAGTGTACTCATATACATAAATAAATCTTTAAAAAAAAAACAAGAAAATAAAAGCTGACATATACTCTTAGAAAAGTGGTAACAAGCTGGGTGTGGCAGGGTATACAGGAAGTTGAGACAGAAGGAATTTGAAGCCAGCTTGGGCTACAAAGTTCCGGGACAGTTTGTGCTGCGGTGGGGTGGAAGACCCTGTCTCAGAACAACCACCACTCCTCCACTGCCTCTGTCGACAAAGTGGGATGGTACATGCTGGGACGAGTACACGCTGGGCAAGCCTGTAATCTCAGTGTTACAGAGGCTGAGACAGGAGGATGACTGGGGTTTGCTGACTGCCAGACTAATTCCAAGTCCAGTAAGAGACCCAGTTTCAAAGGAAGGAGACAGAGTGATACAGTAGAACACCCAACATTTCTTCTCTGGCCTCTGCATGTGTGTTCTCATTCTCCTTCCCCCACCCCTCAAAAATAAGGGGGTGGGGGAAATAACCTTTAAAGAAAACAAGAATCTTTTAGTATGGCTGCATTTATTCCTTCAAGATAATATTTACTGAGCAGAACACACACACACACACACACACACACACACACACACACACACACAGTTCTGAGGAAACAAAAATGGTTGAAACAATAGTCCTTGTCCTCAGTTTAACTTTAGAGACTCCTTCCCCAAAGACAATGCAAAGAGGCCAGAGGGACAGGTAGCAATGTGTCAATCCAACACCTGGTAAAAATATCAACTAGAGTGTAACAATTAGACAGTACATTCCCCTACATCTATAGGCTTAAACAATGTCCTAATTCTGAATCTCTTCAAGCCAGTCTGTCTCTCTGAGGACATATGTGGCATATTTGGGAACGAGAACAAGGTATCTACGAGATTTAATATATTCCTTTCTCAATTTCTCCTCCCACAGTCCTCACCCACTACACTCAGCGCTGCTTGCTTACTGAGTTCTCCCCCTCACAGAACCACGGCTCCCCACAATATGCACAGGCTGTGGTAAAGAGCCAGAAGGCACTTAAAATCAGCAGCAGCTCGCATCTAACAGCATTTCCTCAGTTCTGGACTGTGTAACTGCAAAGTTAACATGCCTTGATTCTGAGGATAAAAGATTCTTGGTATGTATGTAGTAACAAAAGAAATCAACTAAATTTCCAGAGTACTTCTGCTTTCATTGTGGTCTGGGCAAGAATTCCCAAGTGAAAAGGCAGTGCTGTCGATAAGACTCATGCAGGACTTTATTTACAGTGTTGGGTGGAGCTTTTGAATTAGTCATAGTGTGGAGACTGTGTCATCTGACAGGAGTTACTTTATTGCATCCCTTTATGAAGACACTTATAGACAGATCCAATAAGCCACTTCTCAGGAGTATGGCAGGAAAGAGTGGGAAGCTTTGTTAAAATATAAATTACAAGTGATTGTGGCCAATTGTATGGTTAAAGAGTGTTTTACAGAAGTCTCACCCAAATACAAGTTTAAACTTTCAGTCGAATGCTACAGGCAAAAAGATCCAGCAAGATAACCCAAGGGATCATTAAAAATAAAAAAGATAAAGTAAAACAATAAAAAGGAAAGCCAGCTGGGCGGTGGTGGCCTTTAATCCCAGCACTTGGGAGGCGGAGGCAGGTGGATTTCTGAGTTCGAGGCCAGCCTGGTCTACAAAGTAAGCTCCAGGACAGCCAGGGCTATACAGGGAAACCCTGTCTCGAAAAACCAAAAGAAAAGGAAAGCCAATGCAATGCCATTCTGGAGTGTGCACTGCTCTAGACTCTGAAAAATGCCTCCTGAGAGCTGGGAAGCAGTGCAGGCAGAGTGCTTGCCGAGCGTGTGCAAGGCCCGGAGGACTCAGACACCCTCCCCAGAGGACACTAGCTCACACTTTCATTGTTGGTAGACTGAACAGCACCGTCCAACAGAACTGTCTACAATACCAGGAACGTACACTGTGCAAACACAACAGTCACTAGCCCCAAGTGGCAATGGAGTCTAGAGATCCAACACAGCTAGTCCAACTTAGGAAACTTCATCTTTTTATTTAAATAACAGGCCACATGGAGTGAGTGGCTATGGTGTAAGACACTGTAAAACAGAAAGAATCACTCTGGCCAAGGCTACCGTGACCATAACTTCCCTGACTAACCTATTCTAAGAAGTGCAAAGAGCAGTGTGGAGCTGAGCTCTCTCGGGCTTCCACCCTGCACAGCCTTTCATCTCTCTGGGGTACCTCTGGGCTACTCCTTTTCTTTAACCTCATTATCTCATCCCAATATAACCCCAATACAGCATACAGCATATCCATCAGTTCCTCCTTAACTTTGCCAACAGGCTCTCTTCGGAAGCCCCCCTCCCCCAATTCTTTCAACTGCTGCCTGGTATTGAGCTCTGCTAAGACCCATCAATGTTTATGACAAGCACACTAGCCATCCTTGCTGGCCTCTGTAACCACTTCAGCGCTGCCTCACCTTAAAGGGAAGACCTGGAAACACGCTTGCTCAGAGGTAGGCTTTGCTTTGTTTTTGAGACAGAGTCTCACTAAACATCCCTGGCTGGACTAGAACCTGTGTTGACCCTTCTGCCTGTTTCCCTAGTGCTAGGATTACAGGACGGTGCTGCCACACCCTGCAGAAACAAGCAATCTCAGCAAACCCCTGCCCTCCATAGCCTCTTCTCAAAGATATTCAAAGTATTTTTAAACATAATGTCTTTGTTAAGTCATATATTCCAAGGATGAGCTAGAATAAGATAAAATATACTACGTCCTCAGACACTAAACCTGGCTGCAGTGAGCATCCTTACTGCCCCCAAAAAGAAATTCTAACTTATGCCCTCCAAATGTAAAACCCTATTTTAACCTTTCTGAAAGAGCAAGCTTTTCATTTGCAACAGGGTAGGCCAGGCTGGCCTTGCTCTCCTGATCTTCCTGCTCCCACCTCCCAAGCACCAAGATTACAAGCATATCACACCCAGTTTGGGCTGGCTTTTTCTTTTCTTCTTTGATACAAGGCCTCACTAGGGCCTAGAACTTTTGTTCCTCCTATCTCATATGAGCTCCTGAACGCTGGGGTTACAGCTGAATGTGCTTGGACTACAGGCATACACCACCAACCACAGAACTTTAAGGAGTTTTCTAAAAGAAAAAGGGCTACATAAGGTTCTGAATAATGGGTCACATTTTAGAATCAAGTTATTAATACATACATGTGAAAGTTCTTTTCCATTTAAAGGCATGCCACCACTTGCACACACACAGCTGACCTTGTAGATCAGCTTATAACCACCCAGGACTCATTCTTTGCTAGTCAAGACTTGTGAATGTATGTATTAAGATCAGTTGTGAAAATGCAGAAGTTATTTTAACTTCCTCATTGGTGCTACACTAATTTAAAAAAAAAAAAAAAAAAAAGCACACACTCCATCACCTACAGTAAGTCCCGGCGTTGACTAACCCCAAAACTCCAAATGCAAAGAAGCAGCAGACAAGAAGCAAATGAGGTACACATGTGCTCAACTGAAGTCCAGGGCAGGAGGCTGTGTGTTCACTGAACGCACCAGTTCAGGGAATGTCCTATTTTGTTTTGCAGATAAAAATCTGTAACCTTACAAAAGAGACAGAGCAGACAATATATTCCTCGTTAAGTAGCGTGTTCATGCTTTCAACATCTGTGAACCACAAGCTCATTACAAATGCTTAGAATTAAAGAGGAGAATGAATGAATTCCTCCTCTCCCAATCTTCTTCCTTCCGTGGATCTGCAAGCACTTTCCTATTTCTAGTTCCTAGTTCGCAGAAAACAGCCTACACTTATTTCCTAACTTCGAAACCAAAATGTGAAGCCCCATCCTCACCAATGAGGAAATGAGGCAAAGGAATGGCCACAGGCCATCATAAATTAGAACCCGAAACCCAATTCCTCTGTTCAGGTTTTAAATATACTAGAGAGGCAAAGTGGCTTTAAGGGAGGAGTTTGCTTTTTTGTGTGTTTGACAGCGAAGGCTTGAAATACGTCCCACATATTAAGATGCTGATGTTATAAATGGTTATCTTAAGAACTTTACAGGTCCGGGAGCAGAAGCAGCTATTGACCTAGCCAGCATTACTTACAGAAGAAATCAAAGACCAGAGGTCTTGGATAAGAATTTAAGACACACACCAATAAATAAATAAATAAATAAATAGACAGACAGACAGACGATAGATAAAGCTCGCTTGCCCCGAGAGCTAAAGAGAGTGTGGATGGAGAACCGTTGGCTTTGCCTAAGGGATATATAACAAAATAGCTAGTTTCTCTCACAGTAGGTTGGAGGGTTTTTTTTTTTTTCCTCCTAGCAGCTTGGGTCTGCTTTCAGTCTTGCCTTCTGCTTCTCCTGGGGGAGAGATGGGGGTGGGGAAGCAGAATGCCGATGGCGATCTGGGCCTGCATGTTCTTCCCACCTCGCCTTGGGAATTCCTGAAAACTCCATTCAATCCAGCTTCCCTGAAAGGGTCTCTCTGGGTTCGGAACAATGACGGAAAATACAGAGGAAAGTGGACCCCTCTCTTTCCCCCTTAGGACAGTAGGCTCTCGGGTGTGACTTCTGGCCTCGGCTGCCCTCACGTCCCACAGGTCTCCTGTTCTCTGGCACGCCTTGCTCCTGTCCTCTCCCTGCTTCCGCATCCCTGTCTTAGCCTCTCCCCACGCATCTCAGGCCCTTGGTTCACCGCGCCCCGTGGCTTCCCAAGTCCATCCTGCCAGGGAATCCCGGAGGCTGCGCCAGGTTCCCGATCTCTCCCTTCTAGGGCTGGGGAGCTGGACGCCACCCGGGATTCGGCTAGGGTCAACTCGGCCTCCTCCCGGCATGCGCTTACCCGGCAGCCGCGTTCTCGAACTTGAGCGCGAGCGTCTCCTCGATGATGCGGTTGTTCACCTCCAGCAGGATCATGGCGGCGGCTGCCCCGGGCAGGGGAAGGAGAAACAAGGGCGGTGAGGGTAGGCAATCGAGGGTAGGACGGAGGGAGCGGCCCCGCTGCCCCTGACGAGGGGGGTTGGGTGCGGTAGGTGAGGGGAGAAGGGGACGGGGAGCGGGGTGGGGAGAGGCGGACACACGCGCTGGCCCGGCACGCACTGCCTGTAGAGGCAGCCACCACCCGACCGACCTGGCCCCCGAAGCTTCAACCCGCCTGCCGAGCCGCCGCCGCCTCCGCCGCCGCCTTACCGACGATCCCGGTCCCCGCCCAGCCCCCGGCTCCAGCCGGCCACTTCCGCTCTCACACCCACTTCCGCTCCCCGCCCGGACGCGCGGCCCCGCGGCGCCATTTCCGCTTCGACCTCGCGCGGGCACGCGCCCGCAAGTGCATCCCGGTGAGGAGGCAGCGCAGAGGGGCATGCGTGCGCATGCGCGACACGCCGCCCCGCCTCTCCTGACCAGTGGAGACCAAGGCTCACCTGTCCTTCCCCGTTGTCCTTACAATCCACCTGCCCCTCTCCCCGACTATTCCAGAAGCCTGATTCCACCCTTCCGGTATTATCTCAGAGGCCCCCTTAAGAAGCTTCTTTTTGGGGGGTTCATTGCTTCCAACTTGTGGGTGCTCTTTGCTCATTCCTTACTTTGGGCTACCCCACAGGACCATTGTGCCTTTTCTTCGCCAGCGACTGTTTAGTGGGCATCTCTCCTTCCCGGGGATACAGGGATTAATGCAATAGATGAGGACTTGCCCTCCTAAAGCTTATGGTCTGATAAAAGAAACACAATAAATTCTCAAGGAACTACACAATGTTACTGGGCAATAAAGGAAAGGAATTAGTAGTCAAGAAAGTTAACAGGAATCCAGATGGTGGGCCTTCCGGGATTCCTGTCATACCTTTGTTTCTTTGCTTAAGTGCCGCCTCAGATGACCCTCATGGTCCAGTAACTCTGCCAGAATTAGAATTTATTGCTGTGTTCCACCTTGTCCTTTCTGCTTGGGTACCATGTTTCCATTTTTCTCTCTTCCAGGAACAATTTTAAAATGAAAAAAAAAATTTGTTTGATATTGGGAATATTTGTTTTAAATGAGCAGGTAGCTTAGTGGTTAAGAGTACTTGCTGCTCTTGAAGAGGACTTGGAATTGATTACCAGAACCTACTTGATGGCTCATAATCATCCATAACTGCAGTCGTAGAGGATCTGATGCCTTCTGACCTCCAAGAATACCAGGCATGTACAAGGTACACATACATACATGCAAACAAAGCATTCATATCATCAGACTAAAATAATTTTAACAAAAAGAACAAAATCTAGTCCTATCATCAAGATCCAGACAATCTTCCTCTATTTTCCTCAGGTTTTTAAAAAAGTTGCAGTATGGTTTTGTTTTGTTTTGTTTTGTCTTGTTTTTGAGACAGGGATTCTCTGTGTAGCCCTGGCTGTCCTGGAACTCACTCTGTAGACCAGGCTGGCCTCGAACCCAGAAATCCACCTTCCTCTGCCTCCCAAGTGCTGAGATTAAAGGCATGCCTGGCATGGTTTTGTTTCATGATACTTTCAGGTGAGCTAAGTTTGGGCCTGGAGATGTGGCTCAGTTGGTAGAGCACTTGCCTAGCAAGCTTGAAGCCCTGGTCACAGGACAACTTTTGGGAGTCAGTTCCATTCTCTCTCCAACAAATCGATTCTGAGAATTGAACTCAGGTCATCAGGCTTAACAGCAGGCACAACTTGCTGAGCCACCTCCTGGCCCTTTCAGATTTTTGAAAGAGGGACTTGCTGTGTAGCTCTGGCTAACCTTAAACTTGTGTTGGTGCCCCCAATTGCTGGGATTCTAAGTTCACACCAATATGCCTTTCTTACTTCATTTTAGTTGTCTCTAAAAATCCTTTTTGAGGCACACTTTTAATCCCAGCACTTAGGAGGTGGAGGCAGGCAGATCTCTGTATATTCCAGGCCAATCTGCTCTACACAGCAAGTTCCAAACCAGCCAGAGCTTCGTAGTGAGACCTTGTCTCTTGTCTCTGAGCAAATGAGCAAGGGGCTGGTGAGATAGCTTAGTGGGTAAGAGCACTGACTGTTCTCCTCCTGAGTTCAAATCCCAGAAACCACATGGTGGCTCACAACTATCCATAATGAGACCTGACGCCCTCTTCTGGAACGTCTGAAAACAGCTACAGTGTACTTATGTATAATAATAAATCTTAATGATTGAAAAAAAAAAGACTTTGAAAAAATTAGCAAATATGGAATTCTAAGATTTATTATTATTAGAGAGAGTACATGTGCATCATGGTGATCGAGTGGAGGCTGGAGGACAGCTTTTGGACATTGGTTATCTTCTTCCACTGTGGAATCCTGGGATGAAACTCAGGTGGTCAAGCTTGTCTACCAAGTGCTTTACCTGCTGAGCCATCTCTCAAGCCCCAAAGCACTAATTTTAAGGGTCTGTGTATGCCAAGCAATAGATTAGAGTCCCACTAGCTTTGCCAAAGATGACACCTATGATGTGTCTAATCTTTGCCTGAGTTATTTTTTTTCAAGAAGTTGACAGCAGCATCGTCTTTCTCAAACTGAGGCCATAGGCGCCTCAGGCTGAGGCAGGTGTCTGATAGCTGACCTGTTGCCCACGGAGGGACAAGACTCCACCCTCAGAAGGTATTTGCACTGCCCTTTCCTGAGCATGCAGCTCCAAGAGCAATAAAGTTTGGTTTGGGAAGAACAGCCTACTAGCTCTTCCTTGTTTTTTCTTGCTTGAGTCACCTTTGCTCAATCCGTAGACTACTTCCTTCTTTATTTCATAGATATTCCTGGGATCCCTCTTCTGGACTCCATACTGGGATGCCCAAGGAACAGATTTTTAGCAAATAAGGCATTCAATGATTGACATACTGTGAGATGAGCAAACATGGACCTGATTTGTTCAGAACACCTACAAACATTGCATACATCACCTTACCAAGCAAATATCCCGCTCCACACCACAATTGTTTAGAAGGAATAAATGACCTTAAAGCAGGACATGGTGACTTATGCCTGAGTCTTCAGAAGCTGACTAGGAGGATCACGGTGAGTTTGAGACGACCCTGGACTAAGAAGTAAGCTCAGGACAGCCTGGGCTGCTTGCTGTCAAATTTAACAACAAACAAATATTTTAATTATATAATTTGACATATATATATATATATATAACTATATATTTGACATGTTTCCAGATATGTCTTTCAAAGTAACAGGAAGGATATGAAAAGTGTATTCATGTGCTATTGTGTGAATAAGTGTGACTCACAGGCCTGTGTGCATGTATGCACATCACATGTATGCCTATTGGAAACCCTGGAACTGCAGCTAGAGATGGTTGTGAACCACTATATGAGTGCTTGGAATTGAACTCTGGTCTTCTGCAAGGGCAACAAATGCCCTTAACCGAGCCATCTCTCTGGCGCCCCAAAAATCAAATTTCTTACGGGCAGTGGATAAACTTCACGATATTACAGACATTCTCTACCACAATATTTGAACATTATTGTCTTTGAACTGAAACAATACACACACATAGTTTTAAGTGTGTATGTAGGGCAGGGCTATAGCATACTTAACATTCACAACATCCTGGATTCACCCCCAGCACTGTGCCTGGTGGCAATAACTGTAACCTCGGCACTCAGGAGGTAGAAGGAAGAGAACAGAAGTTTTAGGTTAACTTTGATATGGGGCAGATTTGAAGCTAGCTTGGACTGTATTCTGACACTTAGTTTGCACTTGTGCTGGATATTGGAGCGTAAAAAGAATTGTTCTTTTAAAGATACCTATTTTCTTCATACTTCCAGGGTTATATTTAGAAGTTTGATTCCTCTTCCAGGTCCTTTGTGTGTTCCATCTCCCCATCTCTCTGGAAGCATCAAGGTCTTCTCTTTAGTCTGTTGTTCAGAAGTTTTATAATGAGGAGCCTTACTTTATTTCTTTCTTAACGCTTTGCACTGAGAACTTACTAAGAATGCAAAGTGCTACTTCAGTTTTGCAGTTTTCATTAGTATGGCCTCTGTCATTTTTTTTCCTCTTTAAACAAAAGGCTATTATTTAGAAATTAGGCTTTCCTAGAAATGATTCTCTAATTTACTATTTTTAAAAAAAGCTTTAAAAAATTATATTTATTTTATGTGTATGAATGTTTGCCTGTACACGTGTGTATGGAGCACATGTGCACCTGGCACCCTCTGAGGCCAGAAGAGGGTGTGGTACTGGGATTACAGACAGCTGTGAGCCGCCATGTATGTGATGGCAACTGAATGTGAGTTCCCTGCAAGAGCAGCAAGTGCTGTTAAAGAGGAGGTGCACATACATAAACACAAACACTCATACAAATGAAAAGGATTCCCAGGGGCTGGTGAGATGGCTCAGTAGATAAGAGCACCGACTGCTCTTCCGAAGGTCCTGAGTTCAAATCCCAGCAACCACATGGTGCCTCACAATCACCTGTAATGAGATCTGACACCCCCTTCTAGTGAATATGAAGACAGCTACAGTGTACTTATAATAATAAAGAAATCTTTGGGCCAGACGAGTGGGGCAACAGGAGTGAGTAGGATTGAGCACAGCAAGCAGAGGTCCTAAAAAAGTCAATTCCCAACAACTAGATGAAGGCTCACAACTATCAGTACAGCTACAATGTGAACTCATATGCATAAAATAAATAAATCTTTAAAAAAAGAAAAAAGAAAAGGATTCCCAGGACTCACATGGAAAGAAGCAACTTTTGAAGGATACTTGTGCCAAAGTGCTCATGTGCTCATGTACACACACACACACAGAACAAATAAATGTAATGATAATGATAATGGACCACAACATTGACACCATCTAGTAGCTTATTGAAATAAAGGCTTCATATGTCTCAGACCTAAATATTTAGAAATAATATTTTGGAGCCAGATGTCGTGGGACACTCCTTTAATCCCAGCACTCGGAAGGTAGAGGTACGAGGATGTCTGTGAATTTGCGGATAGCCTGGTCTACATAGTGAATTCCAGGGCAGCCAGGACTAAATAGAGAGACCCTGTCTCAAAAAAAAAAAAAAAAGGAAAAAAAGGGAAAGAAATTTTTCCCAGCCTGGTGCTTAGGCTGGGTTCTAGGATGTCAGCCGTGAAAACACTCATTCTATCACTGAGATACATCTACAGATGAGGACATGTGCATATGTGACCGTGGGCTTTTCCACCCATCCCCAAGTTCCCAAAATAATGACTAATTACCTAGGCCATAAGCTTGGGCCCATTCCCCGACTAGCTCATAACTTAACATGTATATTCTATTATAAGTCCTGCCAATGTGGCTGACTAGCTACCTCTCCTCCGATTCACGCAACCGTCTCCATCAGTGTTTGGGGTGAATCTCTTCCTGGGCCTGACTCTATCCCAGAGTTCCTCTCTCCTTGCTGAAACTCACACATCCTATTTCCTGCCTAAGCTAATAGGCCAACAGCTTTTTTTTTTTTTTTTATAGACAGGTGATACTTCCATACAGTACACAAGAGATTCTCTCTACACACATACGTGCACAACATTACATAAGTCTGAAGCAGGAGGATAGATATATGGAGTATAAAGCCAACCAGGGGACCTAAGGGGATGGAGACATGGCTTAGTGTATAAGAGAACTTTCTGTTCTTTCAAAAAACCAGAATTCAGTTCCCAGCACCCATGTTGTGTGGCTCATAACCATCTACAACTCCAGCTACAGGGCATTCAGTACCTTCTTCTGGCCTTATTGGACACTGGTAATCATGCACATATATACAAATAAAAAATACACAAAAATACATCTTTTAAAAAAATTAAAAAAACAGCCGGGCATTGGTGGCGCACACCTTTAACCCCAACACTTGGGATGCAGAGGCAGGTGAATTTCTGAGTTTGAAGCCAGCCTGGTTTACAGAGTGAGTTCCAGGACAGCCAGGGCTATACAGAGAAACCCTGTCTTGAAAAACCAAAAAAAAAAAAAAAAAAAAAAAAAAAAAAAAAAAAAAAAGAAGAAGAAAGAAAGAAGGAAAAGAAAAAAATTAAAAAACAAGATCTAATTAGCATATTTTCTTTAGTTAAAAAAAAAAAACCTTTGAGCACAAAGACTTTGGTCTGGGGAGATGGCTCAGTGCTAAAGAGCACTTGCTGCTCTTGAAGAGGACCCGAGTTCAATTCCTAGAACCTACATGGTAACTCATAACCATTGCTAACTCGAGTGCCAGGGATCTAACATTCTCTTCTTGAGTCTGTGGACACTGTTGGATGTCTGGGAATCGATGCACAAACCACTCAAACACCAACCTCAGTCAAACAGAGCTGGTTTATTGAATGCCACACCCTAAGACTGATTTATCAGGGTCATGTTACAGACTTGGGAGCTAAGTTGTGATAGTGAGTTCCTTCAGGACAGGGTTTCTCTGTGTAGCCCTGGCTGTCCTGGAACTCACTCTGTAGACCAGGCTGGCCTCAAACTCAGCATTCCACCTGCCTCTGCCTCCCAAGTGCTGGGATTAAAGGCGTGCGCCACCACTGTCTGGCTCCTACATGGTTTTTCAGCCTAAAATCTACAAACACCTTTGCCAAGTTTCCACCTATCAGGATTTAGGGATAAGGGATTTCCTTAGAAACAAGTCTTTGGGGCTGGTGAGATGGCTCAGTGGGTAAGAGCACCGACTGCTCTTCAGAAGGTCATGAGTTCAAATCCCAGCAACCACATGGTGGCTCACAACCACCCGTAATGAGTTCTGACGCCCTCTTCTGGTGCATCTGAAGACAGCTACAGTGTACTTACATATAATAAATAAATAGATCTAAAAAAAAAAAAAGAAACAAGTCTTTGTTGTAAACTTATTCTGCTCCTATTGGTTATGGTATTCAACTGTGGCAGGGGACTTGCCTTGTCTAATACTCAGGTTCTAACTTGTTTCCAAGAAGGGACTTGTCTTGTCTAACATGTCTTAACATGCCAATCAAGATGTCAGTTACCCAGGTACAAGTTTCTCTCTGCCAAGAAGGATGTCAGTTCCCAGGGAGGTCTTGGGAACTTAAACTTTACTCAACCCCTACTCAAAATGGAAGTCTTATTCCAAATAGTTTCTTATATTGGTGTGGGTAACTCTCTTACATTGTGGTCTAAGCTTATTGTGGGTAACTATACAAAACAATTCTACTGACTTCTATCATGATTGGTTTCCAAGGGTACAGAACATAACAGAATATGTAATCAAGTTGGGCATGAGAAAGTTTCCTAGTAACAACAGAAACAGCATATGAGAGAGTTTACTTATAGTATTAGTAACAGCACAAAATGGCAGGCTGGTCAGGTAACAGTTACCTTGGCCTTAACATTTTACCTAGCCTTAACATTCCATCTAGGCCTTAATATTTTACCTAGGCCTTAACAGGTACCACACATATATGTAGTGCACATACATGAAGGCAAAACACTCATATATATAAACCTAAAAAAAATCCTTAAAGTTTTGTTTTAATATAATCTCTCTCTCTCTCTCTCTCTCTCTCTCTCTCTCTCTCTCTCTCTCTCTCTCTCTCTGTGTGTGTGTATGTGTGGTGTGTGTATGATTATGTGTAAATATCACAGTGTGCATGTGGAGGTCAAAGGATCTCCATTTTTGGAAGTCAGTTCCCTCCTTTCATGGTCTGTTCCTGGAGTCAAAGCCAGGTTATTAGGCTTACATGGCAATCGACACCATGGCCACACAGCTATCATAAAGGAAAGCATTTAATAGGTCTGGCTTACAGTTTCAGAGGTTTAGTCCATTGTCATCATGGCAGGAACCATGTCAGCATGCAGTCAGACATGGTGCTGGAGTATAGCTGAGAGTTCTACATCTAGATTCTCAGGCAGCAGGAGGAGAGAGACACTAGGTTTGGCTTGGATTTTGAAACCTCAAAGCCCACCTCCAGTGACACACTTCCTTCAACAGGCCACACCTACAAATCCCTCCTAAGTAGTGCCACTCTCTGATGACCAAGCACTCAAATATACGAACCTATGAGACCATTTTTATTCAACTCCCCCAAAACTCTTTCAGTTTTAGTTTCCATGATTGTTTATACTTCAATTAAGAATGTCTAAATTTCAGACAGTCTTGTAAATGTTTAAATAAAGACTTTCCAGGTTTTTTTTTTTTGCCAACTAGAAAAGTCTTGACTAGATTATTTAAAATGCAAAAGCAGGTCTGGTGGTGGCATTGCATACCTTTAATCCCAGCACTGGGACACAGAGGCAGGTTGATCTCTGAATTCAAGGCCAGCCTGGTCTGCAGAGTGAGTTCCAGGACAGCCAAGGCTACACAGTGAAACCTGTCTCAAAAAACAAACAAAAAACCCAGATAGTATGAAATTTAATTTTTCAATTTTTTTTTTTGCTTTTAATATTTATTTTACTATATTGTAGTAATCTTTTTGGGTTTTTGGATTTTGGGTCTTTTTCTCTTTCTCTTTCTTTCTTTCTTTCTTTTTTCTTTTTTTAAAAGATTTATTTATTTATTTTATGTGTATGAGTACACTGTAGCTGTACAGATGGCCATGAGCCATCATGTGGCTGCTGGGAATTGGACTCAGGATGACCCTGCTTGCTCTGGCCCCTACTGTAATACACTGTAGCTGTCTTCAGACGCACCAGAAGAGGACATCAGATCTCATTACCGGTGGTTGTGAGCCACCATGTGGTTGCTGGGATCTGAACTCAGGACCTTCAGAAGAGCAGTCTGTGCTCTTACCTGCTGAGCCATCTCTCCAGCCCCCTTTCTTCCTTTCCTTCCTTCTTTCTTTCTTCCTTCCTTCCTTCCTTTCTTTCTTTCTTTCTTCCTTTCTCTTCTTTCTCTTTTCTTTGGGGGGGGGTTGGATTATTATTAGATACAGCATAGGGTATTATCAGTGTTCTGATAAGCATTCAGCTCAGAAGGGATTAAACTACATCCAGTTATATGTCTTTCATTAAGTGTCTTATGAAAGGCTGCAGATGTATGTAGCCCTGCATGCACAATGCCCTGGATTTGACTCCCAGTATTCCATTGAAACCTGATGTTTTGGCAAAATGCTTGTAATCCCAACACTTGGAAGGTATAATGCATGGGAAGTTCAAGGTCACCCTCAGTAACATAGCCAATTCAAGGCCAGTATGGTCTATAAGAGACTTTGTCTCACACAAACAAACAAACAAACAGGACAAAACAATCTTGAGAAGTCAATGGTGGGTAGGGGGATGACAGGACACATACCTGTGATTCCAGCACTCCAGAGGTGGAGTCAAAGGTCATCTTAGGTTCCATAATAAGTTTGAGTTGCATGAAACTGAATCAAAAAAAAAAAAAAACCCAGAAGAATTTTAGAATAGCATGCCTTTTTTTCTTTTTTTCTTTTTTTGAGAAGTGTAGGATTAATGGGCTTCCTTGTATAGTGCTCTGATAATATCCTCCATGTTGAGGGCCAGCATGGGGCATTGAGAGTCACTAGGAGGCTACTTGAGGCTTAGAAATTTGACTGCAAGCACTGAATGGCTTGCTAAGGATGAGAGAATGTTTTGAGCCCCAGCAGCCTTGTGCCTCCCACTGCCTTCTACTGGGCTGTAGCCTATGCAGATAATATAATCTCCAGTGGTGGGAATGGAGGAAGGGGTGGGTGTGGAATGGATGGCTAAGACAGAGCCTACACACTGCTCAGAGACCAAGAATTCTAAAGGCTTTGAACACAAGACTTTTAGCCAGCTTCCCCATGTACTTTGTCTTGGTTTTGGTCTGTTTAAACTTATGATTAAGGGAATAAATACCTGTATTTCTTGAAATTTAACATTCATAAGCTTATTTCAGGTCTTATAAAAACTGAAATACAGGGGGCTAGAGAGATGGCTCAGAGATTTAGAACAATAGCTGCTCTTCCAGAGGATCCGGGTTCAATTCCCAGCACCCACATGGTGGCTTGCAGCCATCTGTAACTACCTGAGGACCTGAAACTGTCATCACATGCACGCAGGCAAAATACAAAATGAGCATAAAATAAAACTAAATTATAGATCTAGGTAGTGGTGGCACATGCCTTTAATCCCAGCACATGGGAAGCAGAGGCAGGTAGATTTTTGAGTTCGAGGCCAGCCTGGTCTACAGAGTGAGTCCCAGGATAGCCAGGGCTACACAGAGAAACCCTGTCCCAAAAAACCAAAAAAAGAAAAAAAAAAAAGGGAAACCCTGTCTTGAAAAAACAAAATAAATAAACAAATAAGTAAATAAATAAAATAAAAATAAATAAATAAATTATAAAACAAAATATTTAATATCGTTGAGGTGTTCTATCAGGCCCATTAAATAGATTACTTTCTCTGCTTCTTCCTAGAAGTCTTGAAAATATAACCATGACCTGCATTTGACATTTACCTTTCCCATGTGTGCTTCTAATCTGTGCTCTTATTCTGTATGCATGTGTCTAGGAACAGTAGGCCGTAACTTTAATTTTTTTCAAAATCTATTTTTAATGATTGTTCTTAAATGCTTTAACCTCCCTTTTAGCCCACCACCCACCAGAGGTAGTGGGAAAGAAAGGATACGGGAGAAGTGGGACCTGTTTAGAAAGGTTCTTTGGAGCAACTCCCATCTGTGTTGTCTGGAAATTAGCAGTTCAGTTCACAGGTGTATCCGCTCAGTCCACTTGCAAACACTTCATGGATACACCAGCAGTCTAGTTTGGTAGAGTTGGATTAGCAGCAGTGGTGGCCTGACCTAACGGAGAGACAGCCAGCCATGCCTCAGCCTTGGCTCGAGCCAACAGGAGGGACCAGGAGGAACACCAGTATGTCAAGTTCTCAGCTGTGCTTCTCTCAGGTAAGTAAAGATCAGTGAAGACTCAAGACCCACAAGCGTTGTACAGCTAGCTCTATAAGCAAGCCTGGCTCAGCCTCCGTCACTGTCCATCAGGTCCTATTTATACCCTCCAAACCTCGAGTCCTTGCCTCAGCACCTGTTTGCCTCAGTATGTGCATCTGTCTCAGCTGACATCACCCAAATCTGAGGAAGTAGCAAGAAACTACAGCACACCACCAGAAGATTTTTGGTGCGTTTCTCTCTACGGAGTCCTGACAAATGCAGCTCAACTACACAATGTAAGGGTGACTGATACACAAGTGTCGTTAGTGAAGAATCCTTCCCCATGTGTCCTTTCATGTGCTTGCTTTAGCAGGGTATCCTCTCTCCTGTGCCTGCTTCAGTGAGCTCAGGAGTCTGCCTTAGTCTTTCACTGTTCTTAGTCCCCTTCAGGAAAGCACTCCTTCACATGTTTGCCCCAGCAAAACACCATTTCAATACATCTGACTCTCCAAAGAACCCTTCCGTTTTCACTTCAGTATACAAAGCTGGGTGTGTTGACACAGACCTGCAATCCCAGCCCCTGGACAGTGAAGGAAAATTAAGAGTTCAAGGCCTTGTTTCAGCTCTATGTCTAGTTCTAGGCCAACCTGGGCCACAAGACGGTTTCAAACAAGAAGAATAAAAAAGAAAGGAAAACAAAAGACC
>NW_022196896.1:100169050-100170577 GCF_008632895.1 Mastomys coucha | reverse complement strand
AAAAAAAAAAAAAAAAAAAGCTTTTTTAATTGTGTCATACTATATATCTCTACCTGAAAATGGTTTCTTCTAAAATTTTTTATTTAAATATTTTTATATTTGTTTTTATTCATTTTTTGTATATAGGTGTATGTATATACATATATGTACCACGCCCATGCAGGAGCCCTTGGAGGACAAAAAAGAGTGTCAGTCCCCAGGAAGTAGAGTAACACGTAGGTGCTGGGAACAAAACCTCGGTCATCTGCAAGAGCACTGTATGTGATTTTAGCCCCTCAGCCACCCACCCTTTCTCTTGCTAGTACTTGATACTACCCTACTTTAAAGTGGATCAATATGATAAATGTGTCTGGTTGTTTTAAAAATAGCAATCAGCCAGGCAGCTAGAGAAGCATGTATGAACACTTACAGGAAAAGGAACGTGACATCATCCAGGAAGGGGAGCAGACCAGTGTGATACAGGGATCGCTGCAGGGGAAAGGGCTGAGTTGGACAGCTGGGGACTCGAGGGTGGCTGATGCTCGGAGCTTGAAGATGGCTCTGCTGGCTGCTGTTTTAAGGGCTTCCCCTGTTCTGACTCACTGAATCTCTGTGACAACTCTAAGAAGTAGATGTTCCTCCACCTCATCTTAGAGTTAATAGTTAATGAAGCTGAGGCGTGAGAACCCAAGGAGTCCATCCACAGTCCTGTATGTAACTGGAACGGAGCTAGAACGGAGTCCAGGCATTATGGCCCCCGAACACTATGCAACACAGGCAACCAATACGGAACTGTTCTGTAAATTACAATACAAGCACATGCCTTTAACCCCAGCTCTCAGGAGACTGAGGCAGGTGGACCTCTGTGATTTCTAAGTCAGTCTAGTCTACAAAAAGAGTTCTAGGGCAGCCAGAAGAACACAGAGAAACTTTGTCTCAAAAACCATAAATAAATAACTAATAACAGAATGTTTAAAAAAAAAAACAAACCTGTCATTTTCTTCCTAAACTAATGTCAAAGCCTACTGAGGAGCCACTGACAATCAGTGGCTCCTGGGAAGGGGGGAGGGGGAGTCATTTTTTTTTTTTTCGGTTTTTGGAGACAGGGTTTCTCTGTGTAGCCCTGGCTGTCCTGGAACTCACTCTGTAGACCAGGCTGGCCTCGAACTCAGAAATCTGCCTGCCTCTGCCTCCCAAGTGCTGGGATTAAAGGCGTGTGCCACCACCGCCCGGCCGAGTCATTTTCTTTTTAAAATCTATTTTGCTATTACTCATTTGCTGTAATTTTGTGTTGGTGTGTACGTGGGTGTGCATGCACATGTGTGTGGAGGTCAGAGGTCAACCTTCAGTATCCTTCCTCAGGATCTGCCCTCCTTGTTCTGCGAGACAGACTGTCTTGTTGGTCTGGAGCGCACTGATTAGGTTACTTTGGCTGGGTATTGAGCCCCAGGGTCCCACTTGTCTGTATTTCCTCAGTACTGGGATGACAAGTGTGCGCCACTACACCTGATTCTGTGTGTGTGTGTGTGTGTGTGTGTGTGTGTGTGT
>NW_022196896.1:100142516-100168457 GCF_008632895.1 Mastomys coucha | reverse complement strand
GTCTGTGTGTGTGCATGTGTGTGTGCATGTGTGTGTCTGTGTCTGTGTGTGTGCATGTGTGTGTGTGCATGTGTGTGTGTCTGTGTCTGTGTGCATGTGTGTGTGTGTGTGCATGTGTGTGTGTCTGTGTGTGTGTGCATGTGTCTGTGTCTGTGTGTGTGCATGTGTCTGTGTCTGTGTCTGTGTGCATGTGTCTGTGTCTGTGTGTGTGCATGTGTGTGTGTCTGTGTGTGTGTGCATGTGTCTGTGTCTGTGTGTGTGCATGTGTATGTGTATGTGTGTGTGTATGTGTGTGTGTCTGTGTCTGTGTGTGTGCATGTGTGTGTGTCTGTGTGTGTGCGCGTGCTAGGAATCAAACCGAAGAAGTCCTTGAACTTGAGCGGTAAGCATTTTACCAACTACCCACCCTCAGGGTGGACTCATTTTTCCATATGCTATTGCTAGCCACTAGTAAGTTGGCCACACTGCACTAAATAAGCCCATGCACATGCTCGTGCAAGCATTAACTTAAATAACTTACTGACTAGTTTTATGTCATCTTGACACATACACACCATGAGGGAGGATGCAGCTTCAATTGAGAAAATCCTTCCTTAAGATCAGGCTGTTTGGTAAGCCTGTATTGAAATTTTCTTTTCTTTTCTTTTCTTTTTTCTTTTTGGTTTTTTGAGCCAGGGTTTCTCTGTGTAGCCCTGGCTGTCCTGCAACTCACTCTGTAGACCAGGTTGGCCTCGAATTCAGAAATCTGCCTGCCTCTGCCTCCCAAGTGCTGGGATTAAAGGCATGCACCACCACCGCATTTTCTTAATTAGTGATTGGTGGGGGAGGGCCCAGTTTACTGTGGGTGGTGCCATCCCTGGGCTGGTGATCCTCAATTTTATAAGAAGACAGGCTGAGCAAGCCATGGAGAGCATCCCAGTAAGAAGCATTCCCCCGTGGCTTCTGCATCAGCTCCTGCCTCCAGGTTCCTGCGCTGCTTGAGTTCCTGTCCTTTGATGATTAACTGTGATGTGGAAGCATAAGCCGAAGGAACCCTTTCCTGCCCAAGTTGCTTTGGTCATGGGGTTTCCCCACAGCAATAGCAACTCTGACGAAGACATGAGTCTTTAAGAAGGAAGTAGGAGGGTGACATGTTGGGAAGAAGGTGTTTAGAAGAAGTGGGAGGGGGATGAGAGAGGGAAATGAGAGGTGAATGATATGTTATATACATGTATGAGATTATCAAATTATAAATAATTTAAAAATAATGTCAGGGAGGCTGGAGAGACGGAGGTTAAGGACACTTGTTGCTGTTGTAGAGGACTCCGGTTCAGTTCCCAGCCCCCCAGCCCCTCCAGTCCTAGGGGATCTGATGCTCTCTTGTCTCTGTGGACACCAGGCACACATACAGTGCACATGCATACATGTAGGCAGAACAGTCAAACACATAAAATGAAATAAATCTCTAAAATGACATTTAAAATATCAATAATGTTTTAAAAACCAACATTTTCAATTTTAAAAATTTAAAAGACTTATTTTTTTTAATTTTAAAAATGATTTCTTTACAATTGAAATGTGTGCGTGTGTGAGTGTGTGTATGAGTGTGAGTGTGTGTGTGAGTATGAGTGTGTGTGAGTGAGAGTGTGTATGTGAGTGTGAGTGTGTGAGTGTGTGTGTGAGTGTGTGTGTGTGAGTGTGTGTGTGTGAGTGTGTACATACTGGTATGTGCACATGAGTGTGGTGCTTTTCAAGGCCACAGATGATGGAACCCTGGAACTAGAGTTAGAGATGGTTGTGAGCCATCTGATGTGGGTGCTGGGAATTGAACTCACACCCTCTGTGACAGAAGTATGTGCTTCTGACCATGGAGCCATCTCTTCAGCCCCCAAATTTTACTTTTTGTGTGTGCACATGTCCTACTAACAACTTTTTCTTTTTTCTTTTTTCTTTTTAAAGATTTATCTATTTTATGCATGTGAGTACACTGTAACTGTCTCCAGACATACCAGAAGAGGGCATCAGATCCCATTACGGATGGTTGTAAGCCACCATGTGGTTGATGGGAATTGAACTCAGGACCTCTGGAAGAGCAGTCAGTGGTCTTAACCACTCTCCAGCTCCTATCAACAACTTCTTGATTGGATCTTTACTTTACTGAATCCTGATGGTCAAAATAGGGAAAGTGACTATTCTAAAGCATCAAGAGTTGTGTCGTATTCGAGCTTCTGTGTTTGTGTGATGTGACCGCAGGCTTGTATGAGGGCAGGTGGATGTGGGGGTCAGTAGATAGCTTCAGATGTGGCTCCTCGTGAGTCAGCTGCTTTTCTACACTCATCTCTGTGTGTGTTTGCATGTGTGTGGGCACACATGCATAGGCCAGCACATGAACATGTGTGTACATGAGTGTGAAGGACTAAGGTTGACGTTGGGGGTCTTCCTACATCACTCTGCCTTAGTCACTGATGCAGAGCCTCTCGTTGAATCTACCTATACAGCCAGTGCTCTATCTATCTAGTTTGGCTATCCAGCTTGCTCTGGGAATCCTAATTTTGTCTTATGAAGGCTGGAATCACAGGCTGACTCCATGACTGTCTGACATGGGTTCTATGGATTTGAACCTACTTTCTACTTCCATAGTAAGCACTTTAAAAGCATTTTTAAAAATAATTAATTTGGCTGGGCAGTGGTGGCGCACACCTTTAATCCCAGCACTTGGGAGGCCGAGGCAGGCAGATTTCTGAGTTTGAGACAAGCCTGGTCTACAGAGTGAGTTCCAGGACAGCCAGGGCTACAACAGAGAAACCCTGTCTAAAAAAACAAAAAACAACAACAAACAAACAAACAAACAAACAACAACAAAAAAAAAAACAAAAAAAAAAGAAAAGAAAAAAAGAAAAAAGAAAAAAGAAAAAATAATTTAATTTGTTTTTCCAGATAGGGTCTCTTTGTATAGCCTTGGATGTCCTGGTACCTGCTCCATAGACCAGGATGGCCTTGAACTCATGATCCTCCTGCCTCTGCCACCACTGCATAGCTTCTTCTTCTTCTTCTTTTTTTTTCAAGACAGCATGTCTCACTGCCTTGGAGCTTGCCCAGCCAGACACAGGGATCTGTCTCCCCAGTACTAGGATTACAAGCACATATCACTATTCTCTTTTTTTGTTTTTGTTTTTTGTTTGTTTGTTTGTTTGTTTTTCGAGACAAGTTTCTCTGTATAGCCCTGGCTGTCCTTGAACTCACTCTGTAGACCAGGCTGGCCTTGAACTCAGAAACCTGCCTGCCTCTGCCTCCCAAGTGCTGGGATTAAAGGCATGAGCCACCCTCCTCCTCCAGCCCAGCTCTCAGTCTTAAAGGTAGATGCTGGGGATAATTTGGGGGTAAGGGCTCCTGGCTATCTTCCATTCAGTCCCCCAGATCCACTCTTTATTCTTTTTGTTCCCGCACAAACCGGATGTTGGTTGGCCACTATGGAGCCATGGCAGGAAGAGAAAACAGTGGGTGAGAGACTGATGTCAGGGTATTTAACTCCTGGTTCCTTCTTAGGAGATTGCTTCTGGCTGGTTGTGTCATCAACCAAATGTCACGGCTCCTCTCAAGGTGGTCACCTCACCAGAGTATCTTTTTGCCCTGGCTACCTCTTTCCCATTCTCAAGGGATATGGCATTGCCTTCTGGCCTGTGTGGGTAGGAGGCAAGAATGTGGTACACACATATGTGCAGGAAAACACCCATACATAAGAAATAAACAAATCATTAAAAAAAAAAAAGAAACAACAGAAGGCTCAATTATTTGGGAAGGTAGACCAGTTGAGCATTTTATAGTATATGGAGAAGTATATGTTGAAGGATGAGGCTGAGGATTTCTGGTGAACCCATTCTCCTAGCAGAGAACCATGAGGATAGTGGACCATATCAGTGATGCTGTTTACTGATGTGAGCACCGGCAAGAGAGACCTTGTCCCACAAGGACTGCGATTGTGTCTTTCATCTGCCTTGTACTGTACAAGCTGGCCATTGCTTCAGACCTCATGAGTGTGGACTGAAGTGGCTTTCCTGCCAGTAGAGAGGATTGAAGCAATCAACAGACCTTTTGTTTGCTTTTCAGCTAGTTTTTTTTCTTTCCTTTTTGGATCTAAGCATTTAAGGAAATCTGTTGGGCAACTAGCTGACTGTAACAATAGCAAAAAAGAGATTTCAGTGACTATGTGTCTTAGTTAGGGTTTTACTGCTGTGAACAGACACTATGACCAAGGCAACTATTAAAAAGGACAAAATTTAATTGGGGCTGGCTTACAAGTTCCGTGGTTCAGTCCATTATCATCAAGGTGGGAGCATGGCAGGAATCCAGGCAGGCATGGTGCAGGAAGAGCTGAGAGTTCTACATTTTTGAAGGCCACTAAGAGAAAACTAGCTCCCACGTGGTGAGGAGCTGGGTCCCATGACCCACCCCACAGTGACACACTTCCTCCAATAAGGCCACACCCAATAGTGCCACTCCCTGGGCCAAGCACATTCAAACCACCACACTACACATGCTAAGAATTAGTCTCTACAAAAATAGTTTGGAAAAGGCACCAGGTATGTGAATTGTGGGCCTGGAGAGATGGCTGAGCAGTTAAGAACATATATTGGTCTTGCAGAGAACCTGAGTTTTGCTTTTAGTAGCAATGCTGGATGGCTCACAGGGCTTGTGACTACAGTTCCAGGGGATCTGACACCTTCTTCTGGTCTCTATGTGTGCCTACATTTGTGTATACATACCCATACATGGACACATAATTAAAAGTAAAAATAAGGGGGCTGGAGAGATAGCTCAGAAGTTAAGAACACTGACTGCTCTTCCAGAGGTCCTAAGTTCAACTCCCAGCAACCACATGGTGGCTCACAACCATCTGTAAGGGATCTGAGGCCTCTAGTGTGTCTGAAGACAGCTACAGTGTGCTCATACACATTAAAAAAAATACGCCTTAGCCGGGCGGTGGTGGTGCAGGCCTTTAATCCCAGCACTTGGGAGGCAGAGGCAGGTGGATTTCTGAGTTCGAGGCCAGCCTGGTCTACAGAGTGAGTTCCAGGACAGCCAAGGCTACACAGAGAAACCCAGTCTCAAAAAAAAAAAAAACCAAAAAACCAAAAAACAACAACAACAACAAAAAATATGCCTGGTGAGGTGGTATATGCCTTTAATCCCAGCACTTAGGAGGTAAAGCCAGGTGGATCTATGTGAGTCTGAGGCCAGCCTGGTCTACAAAGGGAGTTCCAGGACAGCCAGGGCTACACAGAGAAACTTTGTCTTAAAACAACAAAAATAACGGTATTTGAAAATATAAGTAAAGGATTGTAACCTTTCTCAACTAATAACAACCCTTGAGATAGTTTGGAGGGAGAGAATTGATTGCCAAGTTATAATTTTAATATTAAAAATGTCCTTTTTTCTTAAAAAAAATTGTAAAGCATAATTTTGAAGCAGAGGAAGGAAAATATCTGTGAATTTGGGA
The DNA here is from genome assembly GCF_008632895.1 of Mastomys coucha. Classification (NCBI taxonomy): domain Eukaryota; kingdom Metazoa; phylum Chordata; class Mammalia; order Rodentia; family Muridae; genus Mastomys; species Mastomys coucha. The sequence goes on along the minus strand of NW_022196896.1, from coordinate 100,162,981 downwards.
CTAGCCTTGGTCTACATAGTGAGTTCTAGGACAGAAAGGATTACATACATACATAGAGAAATCCTATTTCAAAACAAACAAAACCGAAACCAACCAACCAACTAACCAACCAATCAAACAAAACCCAGAAAAAGTAGGAGTCAGAGAAAAAGGTCAGTGGTTAAGCACTGACTGCTCTTCCAGGGGGCTTGGGTTCAACTCCCAGCATAGACATGGCAGCTTTCAACTCTCTGTGACTCCAGCTTTATGCACAAACCCCCAAAGTTTGATAAAATACTCAAACCTGCATTTCCTATCTACTCGACAAACTTAAAGCAGAATAAACCTGGAGATGATAGAGACATCAGAGTCAAGACATTGAAAGACCACAGTGAGAAAATCTTGAAAGTATCGAGAGATAGTTGATTGACTCATTTAATCAGGGGAACCTCAGCAGGAACTAACAGCTAATTTCTCATGCGAAATCATGGAGGCCAGAGGACAGGAGGAGGATGGTGTCTTTAAGAAGCTGGAAAAGAAGCCCATCTGTGAATCAGAATGTCGTACCTAACCGAATTACTCTTCAAAAGCTAAGACGAGATTAAGACAGACACACACAAACAAAAGCTGAAGTCATTCGTCACCAGCAGCCCTATCCAATGAGAAATTGAAATAGAAATACTTTAGAACAAAACAAAACTACAGGCTCTCATGACTTCCAGCCTGAAGGTGTGTGAAGAATAAGGAAATCCAGAAAAAGTAATCACATAGGTAAACATAAAGTTTAGAATAATTGTATTTTTTAACACCATGGCTCTATTTCTTATGTGATTTAAAACATAAATGTGTAAATAACTATGAATCTCTTACAGGATATTTAAAGATGTTGTCTGAGTCAATACTATCAGAGAGGAACGGAGGGTTCTGGGATGGCTGCCGTTAACGCTTGCTGTTGAACTGAGTTGGTACCAATTCAAAGTGAATTTCTCCAAGTTTAGCATGCCAGTTGTAATCCCCATGGCAACCACTAAGAAAATAAGTTAAAATATGCAGTGGAAAGGAGATGTAGAAGGAAAAGAGACTGTAACATTACAGAGCTGGGTGTGGTGGCGCACACTCCTAGGTTGGCTCCTGGAAGGAGGAAGCCAGAGAAGTGGAGTTTCAAGGTAAGTCTCTAGTATGTAGCAAGTTCAAGGCCAGCCTGGATTACATGAGAAATATAAAAAGAGGCATCACACATCGGAAACATTAAACACAAGGGGCTGCAAAGATGGCTCTGTGGTTAGAAGTGGGGCTGGTCTTGCAGAAGACCTGAGTTTGACTCCTAGCACCCTCATGGAGGCTCACAATCTTTTGTAACCAGTTCCAGGAAATCTGACACCCATTTTTTCTGGGTAACCCAGGCCCTAGGCATGCGATACATATGTACACATACACACACATCTGCATATACACATACATGTATACATATACACATATATGCATGCATACACACACACACACAGGCAAAACACCATACACATAAAATGAAATAAAATAATCTTAAAATTAAACTAAGCAAAATATGGTATATGCTTTTATAATCCTGATACTCAGGAGGTTGAAGGAGGATCACAAGTTTTTTTTTTTTTTTTTTGGCTTTTTGAGACAGGGTTTCTCTGTGTAGCCCTGGCTATCCTGGAACTCACTCTGTAGACCAGGCTGGCCTCTAACTCAGAAATCTGCCTGCCTCTGCCTCTCAAGTGCTGGGATTAAAGGCGTGCGCCACCACCACCCGGCAGAGGATCACAAGTTTGAGGTGAGCTTGGTTTACATAGTATGCTTCCAGGCCAGAAAAAAACTAAATTCGGAATAAATTTAGATAAGGGGATGAAAGACTCTTGCACAGTGAGAGACATCTAGAAAGAGCTCTATAAATGGAGTGACAACAGTGTTGAGAGATTGAAAGAGTTAATGGTATTAAGTTATTCTGACTTAAAGCAATTTATAGATTCAGTGCAATCATTATCAAACTTCCAATGGCTCTTTTTTCTTTTTCTTTTGCCAAAATTTAAACTGACTTTCAAACTTATATGGAACTCTAAGGGCCTCTGAGTGGCCAAAACAATATTGAAAAAAAAAAAAAGAAAAAAAATTGAGGTCTCATGCTTTCTGGTCTTCCTTCCTTCCTTCCTTCCTTCTTCCTTCCTTCCTTTTCTTCTTCTTCTTCTTCTTCTTCTTCTTCTTCTTCTTCTTCTTCTTCTTCTTCTTCTTCTTCTTCTTCTTCTTCCTCTTCCTCTTCCTCTTCCTCTTCCTCTTCCTCTTCCTCTTCTTCTGTTTTTGTGTAGCTCTAGCTGTCCTGGAACTCACTCTGTAGAACAGGCTGGCTTTGAACTCAGAACTCATCCTGGCTCTGCCTATCAAGTGCTAAGATTAAAGGCATGTACCACCTCTGCCCAACCTCTGGTTTCTTTAAAAAAAAAAAAAAATTATTTTGGGCTGGTGAGATGGCTCAGCAGGTAAGAGCACTGACTGCTCTTCTGAAGGTCTTGTTCAAATCCCAGAAACTACATGGTGGCTCACAACCACCCATAATGAGATCTGACACCCTCTTCTGGTGAGTTTGAAGAGAGCTACAGTGTACTTAAGTATAATAAAAAAGAAATCTTTTTTTTTTTAAGATTTATTTATTTATTATATGCAAATACACTGTAGCTGTCTTCAGACACACCAGAAGAGGGTGTCAGATATCATTATGGGTGGTTGTGAGCCATCATGTGGTTGCTGGGATTTGAACTCATGACAGCCCCGCTCGCTCCAGCCCCACTCGCTCCAGCCCCACTCGTTCCAGCGGCCCACTCACTCCAGCACAATACACTGTAGCCGTCTTCAGATGCACCAAAAGAGGGCGTCAGATCTCATCACGGATGGTTGTGAGCCACCATGTGGTTGCTGAGATTCGAACTCAGGACCATCGGAAGAGCAGTCAGTGCTCTTACCGCTGAGCCGTCTTACCAGCCCCCTAAAAAAGAAATCTTTGGGCCTGAGTGAGCAGGGACTGAGTGAGCTGAGTTGACCAGAGCGATCGGGGCCGACCGGAGTGAGCAGAGGTCCTAAATTCAATTCCCAGCAACCAAAGAAGGCTCAGACTACAATGTACTCATAAAATAAATAAATCTTTAAACAAAATTAATTATTTTATGTATTTACATTCCATCCATTGCCTCCCCTTCCCATGCCCCCTCCTACAGTTCCTTATTCCATTCCCCCTCTCCCTTGCCTCTGAGAGGATGCTCTCCCATCTCCCTTCCCTGGGTTTGCAAGGCTCTTGAGGCCAGACCAGGCAGTCTTCCGCTATACATGTGCCAGGGCCCTCAGACCAGCCCCTGTATGCTACCTGTTTGGTGGCTTAGCGTCTGGGAGCTCCCAGGGGTCCTGGTTAGTTGGGTCTTCTGGTTTTCCAATGGGGTCGCCCTCCTCTTCAGTTCCTTCAATCCTTCCCCTAATTCCTCCATAGAGGGTCCTGACCTCAGTCCAACGGTTGGGTTAAGTTTTTGTGTTTGTCTCAGTCAGTTGCTGGTGGGACCTTTTAGAGGCCAGCCATGCCAGGCTTCTGTCTGTAAGCACATCACAGCATCAGTAATAGTGTCAGGCCTTGGTTGCCGCCCCACACTGCCTTGAGTTGGGTCCCGTGTTGGGCTGGTCACTGGACAGACCTTCCTTCAGTCTCTTCTCCATTTTTGTCCCTGTGGTTCTTTTAGACAGGAACAGTTCTGGGTCGAAGCAGCCTCTGGTTTCTTATGTATGGTAATCAGGACAGGTGTTGTGCTGACATGTGGCTAGCTGTATATCGAACAAGGTAGTAGAGCTGAGAGTTTAGCGACCATCCGAAACATTTGCAGCTGGTTGATTTTTGATAAGAGTGCCATTTAGTGGGGCATAAAAATCAACCTCTTTAATAAGTTGTGGATAGCAAAAGGATAAAACGTACCCTTGCCTCTTTTTCCTTTTCTCTTTGCCTGTGCTAGGACTTGAACCCAGGCCCTTAAGTGTTCCCTGACTGAGCCACACACCCTTCCTTACTCCATATACAGACGCCAATCCATACTGGATCAATACCCTAAATATAAATGCCCCAACTGTAGCATTACTAGATAAAAATGTAAGGGCAAATATTCATGACCTCAGATCTGGCCCTCAAATCAGAAGCACCATATAGAAGATAAGCTGCTTTACATCAAAATTGGCATATACAAACTGTCCTTCCTACCCAACATGAGTGCCACAAGAACCACCCTTTCCTACAGACAGCTGAGAGCCTGCCATGAGCTGCGTTTACTGGAAATGGGGAATTTATCAATTTGTTGTTTAAACGCTAAGTGGCTTGGGGCGCCTTCCAGGAAGCTATCAGCTTTACAAAAATCTTATATATATATTGAATGGCTCATTTTGGCATAAAAACAGAAGCATACTACTTTTTTATTAATAGACTATCAAAAGCTCCCACTTTTACTGAAAGGAAGGCATGCCAAATTCTTGTTTTGTCTTGGGGGCTCTGTGTCTTGCCTCAGTTCTATGAGAGGAGGGACAGACATCTATAGTGTATTCAGTTTGCCTGGGTGAAGGTGATGTAGCTTGCTCTGGGTAGAATGGTGGAAATGGACAGATGTATATATGTGTGTGTTGTATACCCACATGTGTGTATGCATGCTCAAATGTGTATGGGCACACACGTGTGGTTTCACGTGCACATGTGTGATCTTGTGTGTGTGCAGAGGCCATAGATTGACACCAGGTGTCTTCCTCTACATGTTTTCTTTATGTGTGTGTGTGTTTAAACTTTATTGTATGTATGTATTCGGATGTATGTATGTATGTATGTATGTATGCATGTATGCATGTACCTATCTTGCTCTCGCTGGCCTTGAACTGGAGTTCCTCTTACTTCAGCCTCCAGAGTACTGGGATTGCAGATATGATACACCATACCTGGCTTGAGGAAGGGCCTTTAAGGCAGTTGTCCTCCTGTGTTCGAAGATAAACTCAGAGCTTACCTATGTGGGGAATCTTAGCTAGCCAGCTTGCTGTGGGCATCTCCTTTCTCTGCCTCCTGAGTAGTGGGACTATGGTCAGGCAGGCTGCTTTGTCTGCCCGGAGATCCACATTCCAGTTCTCACATTTGTGGGGCAAGCATTTTATACACTGAGTCATCCCCTCAGCCCCAGAAGTGGATTAAGAGGAAGATTTATTAGTTTTTTTTTCTTGTGTATATGGGTGTCTTGGCTGCATGTGTCCATGTACTGTGTGTGTGCAGGGCCCTCAGAGGCCAGAGGACATCATCTCCTCTGGAGCTGGAATTACGGATGCTGAGTCCCCTGCAAGAGCAGCAGAGCTCTTAACTGCCAAGCCCTCTCCCCAGCCCCCAGAAGGCTATTTTAAGAGCTTCTTTGATGAATTGGAGAGGTGCTGCACTAGTTTTCCATGTGGAATAAAAAGCTGCCACAATTCGAAGCCTTAAATACCATTTACTGTCTCACAGTGTCTGTGGCTTAGGAGTCACAGGCAGCATGGCTGGGTGCCCTGTTCCAGGTCTCACCAGATTTTAATCCAGGTGTTGACTGGAGCTGTGGGCTATCCCAGACTCACCTGGGACAAGGCTCTATTTCTAAGATTCCTCAGGATGCTGGCAAGATTCATCTCCCTGCGGCTGTAACCCTGCTATTAGTACTTAGCTGTCTTCCTTAACAGGCATGATGGCATGACGCCTGCAAAGGGGATGGCGCCACAGCTCACTTGGTAGAGTGCTGGCTTTGCCATGTGCTAGGTTCGATCCCCAGCATCACTGATACCAGGCATGGAGGTGCATGAGGATGTGGAGGCAGGGGATTCAGAAGTTCAAGGGCACGGTAGAGAGCTTGAGTCTAGCCTGGGCTACAAGAGACGGATGTAGTAACAAACAAAAACAAATACAAGGGAGTCTCTCTCATTCCAGCCTTCAAGACAAGGACTTCCTGTTACCTTTAACACATAACCAAAGGGGCTGACAGCTACCTTCCCACAGCTACTATCGTGATCTGACAGCTGTTAGACTGAAGAGAAGCAATGCCATAGGTTCCAAGCTGAGCTGTCCCCCACCTCTCTCCCTCTCTCTCTGTCTCTCTGTTTCTGTCTCTCTCTGTCTCTCTGTCTGTCTCTGTCTCTCTGTCTCTCTCTCTCTGTCTCTCTGTTTCTGTCTCTCTCTGTCTCTCTGTCTGTCTCTGTCTCTCTGTCTCTCTCTCTTTCTCTCTCTGCCTCTCTCTGTGTGTGCATGCGTGTGTGTATATGTGTATAGCCCTGATGGGCTGTTGTGAGCTACTGGAGATGGGTCCTGGGAAATGAGGTTGAATCTTCTGAAGAGGAAGAAGTCTCCTTAACCTATCTTTCCAGCCACCCCACCCACCCCTTACATTCCCTTTAATAAAATGAAGTAGAGTTAGGGTTTAATAGAGATATCTTAATATAGCTTAGGTATGAGGCGGGGCAAGAGATGCACTCAGAAGAAAGGTACACTTGAGAGCATGGGCACAGGCTTCTCAAAGAGCTGAATAAAGTAAAACTTACTCCATGCCTAAGAGAAGGTATAGGCTTCTCAAGAGAGAAAGACAGAGTCCAGACCGGGCTGAATCTTACTATGTAACCAAAGGTGACAATTCCTGGGATTGCATGTCTATAACACCATGCCCTGCATTAATGTACATACGTTTGTATGTATGTATGTATGTATGTATGTATGTATGTATGTATGTAGCCCATGCTGGCCTTGAGCTGGAGATCCTCTTGCTTCAGCCTCCAGAGTACTGGGGTTCCAAGGCTTAAGGGAGAGCCTTGAATTTAGTTGTCCTCTGTGGAATTAAACATTCAGGGACATGGCTACTTTGTTCTTTACTCAATATACAATGCTCGTTGGAGTTCCTGATACACAGGAAGTACTCAGCAGGATGACTAAGTGACTTAATGAGATCCGTGAGGCACCTGAGTGGAAACTGAAGCCAGAGGCAAGGTCTACCTGGAAGACAGATTTCAGAAGGCCTTGACGGTTGTGTGGTGAGTCTCATTCTCCCTAACAAGCCATGGAGTTGAACTCTTTTTTTTTTTTTTTTTTTTTGGTATTTTTGAGACAGGGCTTCTCTGTGTAGCGCCAGCTGTCTTGGAACTCACTCTGTAGACCAGGCTGGCCTCGAACTCAGAAATCCTCCTGCCTCTGCCTCCCAAGTGCTGGGATTAAAGGCGTGCACCACCACCGCCAGGCTGTTTTTTGTTTTTTTGAGACAGAGTTTCTCTGTATAGCCCTGGCTGTCCTGGAACTCACTCTGTAGACCAGGCTGGCCTCGAACTCAGAAATCCGCCTGTCTCTGCCTCCCAAGTGCTGGGATTAAAGACATGCACCACCACTGCCCGACTTTTCAGAGGATATATAAATGCTAGGGCCCTGAGAGTTGGGGAGCTGTTATTGGTTGTTGATAGGTTGTGGTAGTCATGCACAAAGAGGTGAGAAAAGGAAATTAGATCAAACTTGATCCAAGGAACTTGACCTCTAATCTGCAGGAAGTGGTCTAACAATATTGTCATCCATATCCTACCCTTGACTTTATTTGGGGATTTCTTTCTCTATCTCTTCTTTCTATCCTTCTTTCCTAACTAGTGTTAGGTGGTCTGAAAGGGTGGAAGAAGAGGTGGGGAGAAGGGTGAAGAAAGAAAGAACCCATAAAGTCGCAAAAGCCCAGCTACACAAGTTCAATTCCCAGCACTACATGATGACTTATAACTGTAACTTCAGTTCCAGTAGCTTTGATGCCTTCTTTGGGTCTCTGTAGCCATTGCACACATGTGATGCACAGACATACATGAAGGCAATGTACTTATATTCATGCAACAATAAAAAATAAAAATACAAACTATAAATATAAGGAAAGTGGAAACAAGAAAACGGGAAGGAAGGATGAAAGAAAAATGTGCAAAGCTCCAAGTGTGATTCCAAACATCACATACACACACATGCACACTCACATGCACACACACATACACACACATGTTCATGCATATACACACACAAATAAATAAGCAACACCAAATGCTTCATCTTCATAATGTCTGTGTCATAAGCTAACCAAGTCTTTATTAATGAGCAATCCTTATGATCCACCACAGTGATGGAGCCTGCCCACTTTCTGACTCAGAAAGGCCTAGCTGCTATTATTATTATTACTATTATTACTATTATTATTATTATTTAAGATTTATTTTATTTATTTTATATGTATGAGTACACTGTAGCTGTAAAGATGGCCAGGAACCATCATGTGTGTGGCTGCTGTTGAACTCAGGACCTTTGCCGGCCCCACTTGCTCTGGCATAATTTACTGCAGCTGTCTTCAGACGCATCAGAAGAGGGCGTCAGATTTCATTGCGGGTGGTTGTGAGCCACCATGTGGTTACTGGGATCTGAACTCAGAACCTTCGGAAGAGCAATCAGTGCTCTTACCCGCTGAGCCATCTCACCAGCCCTGTTGTTGTTGTTGTTGTTGTTGTTGTTGTTATTATTATTATTATTATTATTATTATTATTATTATTATTATTATTATTATTTTCCTTCTCTTCTGTTCTGGCCAGAGAGCCTAGGTATGCTTTCCCCAGTATTTTCAGCTTCCTTATGCATTTTTTTAAGCTCATCAAGTGGCTGTCTGCTTGAACTGTCATGGCCTCCTCATGCTCCTGCCGCTCCCCTCTTCTCTCCCTTCTCTTCAAGGCACCTGCTGAGATTTGCAGTTTGCCCATCCTGGAGTCGGGGGACTCATTTTTAAGCTCTAATAGAATTGTCTTTGAGTTTAACACATAAACAAAGCCACCACATTAACGGACATTTAGGCTGTTCTCAACTTTTCCAGCACCCTCCTTCCGCTTGGGTTGTTGTTGGTGCTGACCCAGGGCCCTGTTCATTTGGTGAGCACTCTACCTCAGAGACACCCTGAGCCTATGCCTGGCTCTTTCCAGCTTTTCAATAGGATGGCCATTTTTGTTCAAACAGCTTGGCACACCTGTGCCATTCTTTTCTTAATAAATTCCCCAGGGAGCTCAGAGTGCTCATTTCATATTTGGACACCTCGCTGTTAAATGACCCTCCAAAGGCTTTGCCAATTTAGGCTTCCTTCAAAGAACAAAGGGACACCTGTTTCCTCTCATCCTTGCTGACAACCGGCTAGAGGCTTTTAATTCTGTCCATCAAAAGAAAGCGGATACTTCAATTTGATTTGCTTCTCTGCAATCTCCAGTGAGATTAAATGTCTCAAATGTGAATTTTGGCCGGTGACATGTATTTTTATTTATATATGTACTTTTTAAAAGATTTATTTATATGTTATGTGTATGGGATTTGTGCCTGCATGTATGTCTGTGAACTACGTGTGTATCGGGTGCTCACAGAGACCAGCAGAGGGAGTTGGAGCCTCTAGTTGGAGTTATGGATGGTTGTGAGCCAACATGTGGTTGCTGGGAATCAAACCTGGGACCTCTGGAAGAGAAGTTAGTGCTCTCAACTGCTGAGCCATCTCTCTAGCTCCTGTGGCATGTTTTCTCTCTCTCTCTCTCTCTCTCTCTCTCTCTCTCTTTCTCTCTCTTTCTCTCTCTCTCTCTCTTTCCCTCCCTCCCTCCCTCCCTCCTTCCCTCCCTCCCTCCCTTCTTTCTTTTCTTTTTCTTCCTTTTTTTTTCTTTTCGAGCTAGGGTCTCACTATATAGAACAGGCTGCCCTGTCGTTCATAGAGAGCCAGCAGACTTGGCCTCCCAAGCGCTACCTTCACAGGCATACACCACCATGCCCTGCTCAGTGTGTATTTTTAATGGAGTGCTTCTCATGCCTTTTACTGTTGTGGGACTGAAATTGTAATTTTCTTAGGTTTAGCGAGGTTAATGTTAATAATATCACAATTCAAAAACAACTCTGCCTTGACTTTTCTTTTATCCAATGGTTTATTAATTCTTTTTGCTTGTGTCTGTGTGTGATGCATGTGTACATGTTTGTATGTGTGTGAGTGTATACATTTATGTAAGGGTCTGTGTGTGTGTGTGTGTCTGTCTGTGTGTGTAGGGCTGTGTGTCTGTGTGTACCTATGTGTGTGTCTGTGTGTACCTATGTGTGTTTCTGTGTGTGTCTGTGTGTACGTTCATATGCGTTTCTGTGCGTGATGTGCATTCATGTATGTATGTATGTATGTATGTATGTATGTATGTATGTATGTTTGTGTGTCTAGACCAGAGGCTGACAGTATGTGTCCTCTTCCCTCCCTCCTACTTTCTTCACTGAGGCAGAGTTGGGAGCTCTACTATCACAGGCAGCCTGCTCTGCCCTTCCAGCCCTCATGTGGGTTCTGGGCATCTGAACTGAACGAGGTTCTTGCTCTTGCCTGGGAAGCACGTTAGCCACCGAGCCACCTGCCCTGCCCTATGGTTTCATTAAAGAACAACAGCAAACCAACTTACCCTTCTCTCTCTGCTGACTCTTATCTTTAATTAGATGGCTCAGATCATCTTCATCAAACTGAGGACCTGCCAGAGGACGAGGAAGAGGAAGGCATAGTGAGGGGCAGCCGTCACGCCTCTATGCAGGCATGTGTGGACTCGGGGAGAGAGCAGAGATGGGGACCAGATCTCCCCAAAGAGAGCACTGCAGCAGAAGCAACAGCAGGCATCCAGCTCCAGCCCACAGGGACAAGATGTGCTTCCAGGCCAGGATTAAGGAAGCAGGCAGCCTGTCTGTTTGGTGACTTTTTTTTTTTTTTTCAATTTTAAAGATAGGATAGAACTCTAAGTAGACCAGGTTAGCCTTGAGTTCACAGAGACTCTTCTGCCTCTACTCCCGAGAGCTGGGATTAAAGGCATGTGCCACTACTCCTGGCCTGGTCTCAGTACAACGCAGACAGGCTCAGAGGTCATCATCACCAGGCCTGCAAACCCTATCCGAGGCTACCAGGTCCCTTCCTTGAAATCACTCATGTCCCTGTCTCCTTCTTTCTTGGAGCCTGAGTTCCAGTCTCTCTTTCAGAGGACCGACTGGTCTGTTATCTCCTGTACTCATTACCTGGTCCTTGGAAAGCAAGGCGTGCTGTTCACTATGGCCCTTTGTCTAGACTCCTTTCCACAGGATGGGGAATCTGAATTCAGGGAAGGTGTTCCAGGTGCTTCTGAGTGGGGGGTGGGCAGAATTGGTATCTGCCTGGTCCTTTGTGTTAGCGCCTAGGTCACTGTGCCTTGAAGGTATCTTTCTGAAAATTAGTGCTATGATGCTCGGTCAGCCTTCCCTCTGTAGCATGGCAAGTAGGGTATGATTTGGTCTTTAGCTTCCTGTCCTGCTTCACTGGCCTTCCTTGGGCTGTCTGTTATTATTGTGGATCCCACTGTTCTCTCTTTGCTCGGCGCTTTGGAGTATATTGTTCTTTCTGATTGCAATGGTAGACCTTCCCCAGGTCAACCTAGAAAACTTCTATTCAGTCTAAAAAGCCCAGCTCAAGTGCTTCTTCTTCCAGGATGGGTTACTTGCCATCCTTTGTAACCCGACATGTTATTATATTTTTTAAAATTATTATGACAGATAATGCCCCTTTGTATCTTCTACACTGGAGACAATATTTATTCCACAGGTACTCAGGTTTTTGTAGTTTCTGTACTTTATTATAGTATTTGCTCATTGAGTATTGTGGTGAAAGAGTTTTTCTTGGTGTTGATAGAGTACTTCTCTAGCATGTATGTATGAGGCCTTGCATTCCATCCCTAGCACCTCGCCTGGAGTATAGTTGCACACGCCAGTAATGCCAGCGCATTACAGGGGGAGGCAGAGGATCAGACAGTGAAAGACTGCTCTTAGCTACTTAGTTTGAAGGCAGCCAGCCACACAAGACTCTGTCTTAAGGAACAAATGGGATGGAAAGATGGCTCAGTGGTTGAGAAGACTGGCTGCTCTCCCAGAGGACCCAGGTTCAATTCCTAGCACTCACATGGTGGCTCACAACTCTCTATGACCTGACAGACATAAATGCAGGCAAAACACCAATGCACATAAAAATCTTAATAATAATAATAATAATAATAATAATAATAATAATAATAATAATAAAGAACTTCTGCAGCTGACTCTTTTGATACACTGTGGGTTATGTCAGAGAGGTCCTAGCCTGGAAGTGAGGAATCTGAACAGATGAGCCTATCTGGCTTCACAACTCAACCTGTTAGTAGTTCTATCAATGCAATGATAGCTCTGCAAACACCTAAGGCGTCAGAGCTTTCTAGAGAGTCGACTGCTGGGAGATCCATGGAGGGCACACATTCCTCCTCTCTTGCCCCTCCTCCCCATTCTGGAGAAGGAACTTGGGGCTCCATGCAGGCTAGGCAAGCATTCGAGCACTGAGCTGTGCCCCTGCCTCTTTATGCATAACTTTATCTGTGTATCCTTTTAATATATCTTATAGTATCATAACACACATAATGCACCCTTCTAACTCCCGTGAGCCATTCAAGAAAAATGAATCAGGCCCAAGAACTCTATTGTGACGTCAAGCCTTTTACAAGGGAAGACACAAGCCTCGTGCTGGTATCTGAAGGGATCTTCCCAGAGACAGCCCAGCCTGTGGGATGGAACCCTGTTTCCAGGATCCAGCTGTACCAGCTGAATGGGGTAGGGAGGCAGCCGGTCTGCTTCTGAGTCAGTTCTCTGCTTATCAATGGTACAGCGCTGGCATAGGGGTAGTGTGCTTGCCTGACACACCCAGAACTGGGATTTGATTACCCGTAGTGGAGAAAAAATAGTCAACACATAGCAGGTGGGGGATCAGAGAATCAGCAGTTGAAGGCTAGCCTTGGCCTTGTGGCCAGCTTAGGGTGTGTGAAACTGTTTGAGATAAAAAAAAGAAGGGGGGGTCTGTATACTTTTTTTTTTTTGGTTTTTCGAGACAGGGTTTCTCTGTGTTGCCTTGGCTGTCCCTTGGAACTCACTCTGTAGACCAGGCTGGTCTCTAACTCAGAAATCTGCCTGTCTCTGCCTCCCAAGTGCTGGGATTAAAGGCATGTACCACCACCGCCCAGCTCAGGGGTCTCTATTCTAAGAAGACTGTAGGAAGAACAGTCTGAGCTTCGATTGAAAAACCATTTATTTAGGTTCTGTATCTCAGGGTTCATTTACGTAACTCTCCATTTCTATAGGAACAGGTCATTTTTAATGTGTTTAGGGATATATATATATATTATACACACACACATATATACATAAAATATATAAAAACATATATGTATTATGTAACAAGAATCAAGGATTAAAGAAAACGAGGCCATGAATTTGTTAAAGAGCAGGAAGATACATGGGAGGGTTTTCAGGGAAGAAAGAGGAAGAGAGACATGACATAATTATATCTCAAAACTATTATTATTGTTGTTATTGTTATTATTATTTGTGGGGTTTTGTTGTTGTTGGTGGTGGTGGTTTTGAGATAGGGTTTCTCTATTTGCTCTGGCTATTCTGTAACTCATTCTGTAGACCAGGCTGGCCTTAAACTCAAAGATCCACCTGCCTCTGCCTCCTGAGTGCTGGAATTATAGGCATGTGCCACCACTGCCTGGCTTCAAAACAATCATCATTAAAGAAATGAAATAAACACATCTGCATTTATCTTTTGTGCTTATGTGTGAGGTAGACGAGGCAGAGGAGGACTACTGCTCAGTCACTTTGTCTCTGCCCCTGATGGCCTCGGATATAGAGGTACCTGAAAAGTTATACCCAGCTTTTTACACGGGTGCTAGAGCCTGAGCGCAGGTCTTCGTGCTTGCAAAGACCCTCTTATGAGCTAAGCCACCTCCCTCACCTGAGTTTGGACTTTTAGAAAATATACTTGAGACTTTTAATTTCTATTGATTCCTGTATCACATCTGCGCAGGTCAGAGAACAACTGTTGGCAGTTGATTTTTTTTTTTCCCTTGGACCAGGGGACGGGAACTCTGTCCTGGGGGTAGAATGCGAATCCTCAGGTTTTGTGGTAGGCATCTTTACCTCCGAGCCCTCTCACTGGCATTCGTTTGACGTTCTTATTTTTTTCTACGTCCTAGGTGCAAATGTCATCCAACTTCTAGACTCAGCTAACAGCGTTCATTCCTGCCGCGTGCACTACAGAGCAAACACGCCTTCGCTAAACAGCACCAAAAGCCGGAGGACAGGGAGGGGCTGGACTGGGTGGAACTGGATGCGGACTGTTTGAAGGAGTCAGCTAGCCCAGTATGGCCGTGAATGCTTGAGTTCCCAGCATTCTTGAGACGCAGGCAGCAGGATCAAAATTCAAGGACTGGCTGGCTGAACGGTGAGACTCAATCTCAAAACAACAAACCAAACAAAAAAAAAAAAACCAATCAACAAACCAAACAATCCAGGTTGTGAAGACTGAAGGACAGAGCCACTGAGCCCAGAAGTGAGGACCCAGGTGCCGGCTGAAGGCATCTTGGGCTCTCTGGGTGTAAGTGAAGGTGAGCAGCCAGAAACACACACCGAGGCTGCTGTCACAGCCTAAACTAGGTCTCTGACTGGGGTCACACATATTTTACCACCACATTTAAATGAATCATTTTTTCCATCTTTAAAACAGGGTCTCACCTAGCCCAGGTTGGCCTTACCTCCCTAAGTAGCCAAGGATGAGCTTGGGCTAATATTTCTCCTGCCTTCACCTCCTGAGTGCTAGGATCACTGGTATACACGACCGTACCTACTGTATGCAGTACTGGAGCTCAAATTCCAGGTTTTAGTATATGTGAGGTAAGCTTTTTTTTTTTTTTCTCTGTATAGCCCTGGCTGTCCTGGAACTCACTCTGTAGACCAGGCTGGCCTTGAACTCAGGAATCTGCCTGCCTCTGCCTTCCAAGTGCTGTGATTAAAGGCGTGTGCCACCACTGCCTGGTGGCAAGCATCTTTTTAAAGATTAAAATACACAACGAGAGCTATAAAGTACCAAAGAGCCCAGCACAACAACACACGCCTGCAAATATCAGCACTTGGGAAGTGGATGCAAGAAGATCATGAATTAAAGGGCAGCCTGGAGTACACAATGAGACCCTGTCCAAAATAAAATAAAATAAAATCAAAAGAAAGCAAGAAAGAAGGGGGGGGAAGCAGCTATTAATGAACAGCCTTTCCCACCTGTCTCCCATCTGCTCCGTTCCCGGCTCTAACCCCCACCCCCAGCAGCCATTTGTGTGGTTTATTTTTACTGCAACCAAGGATACTGCCTTGACAGTTAGTCTGTCACACAGCATGTTGACTTCGCTGGTTGGGATGCACAGGGTAGAACTTGGTATTGTTGGAAGCCTGTGAGAGGTGATAAGGAAGCTTACATGAGAGACACAAATGTTCATTAGAACTCTCTGGAACCTCACGAGGATACAAAACCCTGCCCACAGAGAAGGAAATAGTCAAACAGATGCAAAACCCTGCCCACAGAGAAGAGATGGTTCTAGTCAAATGGATGCGGTGTTTTTGTCACAAAATGAATTAACCTTTAAGGACTAAGCCATCTTTTCAACCCCTTGGAATAGTTTAGACCACGAATGAACCCAAATCTGAGTTTTCCACTTCCCTCCCTGTATTTTCTTTCATCTGACTGTAGCTTGTCTGCTGTGTGTGCTTGGTCTGTCTAACCCTGTTGCCTGTATGTTGTTTTTCTGGAGTCTCTCCAATACCTGTCCTTAGCAAAGGAATTTGCCCTATATTTGTTGAATAGCCCACAAAGAATGAGAGATTCTTTTTTACAGAAATTTTGCTTGTTTGCTTTCTTTCTTTCTTTCTTTCTTTCTTTCTTTCTTTCTTTCTTTCTTTCTTTCCTTATTTTGGTTTTTCAAGATAGGGTTTCTCTGTGTATCCCTTGCTGTCCTAGAACTCACTCTGTAGACCAGGCTGGCCTCGAACTCAGAAATCCGCCTGCCTCTGCCTCCCAAATTCTGGGATTAAAGGCGTGTGCTACCACCGCCCAGCATAAACAGAGTTTTCTAAGGGAAAAAGTTACTCTGTTAACTCTAACTGACCCAAAGCTGCACACAGGGGGCTGGAAAGATGGCTTAGTGGTTAATACTGGCTGCTTCCAGAGGGCCTGAGTTAGATTCCCAGCACCTGCATGGCAGCTCCTAACAGTCTGCAACTACTGCCCCCTTCTGGCCTTGTCAGGCACCAGAGACATGTGCTGCACCAACATACATGCTGATAAAACACTCCTTAATAGAACATAAAGTAAATACATCTAAAAGAAAGCTTTTTATAAAGCTGCAAGTAGATGTTACCAACTAGTATCCACATGCTGCTTCTGACAATACGGGGCTTTGTTTAAGGTTGAGGCATTGGGAATAAATAGCCTGTCTTCTCACATCCGTGAAGTGCTGGGGATTAAACCGGCGTAAACTAAGGAAGCGCTCTATCATGGAACTGCATTGCCAGCCCTTGTGACGGTTCATCTAGATTGTTAACACCACTGGATTGATCAGTAAATGCCTTTAGGGATGGGCATCAGGATGTTCCCAGAGAGGATTAGCTAAGAGGAAAGCCTGCCCTGAAGGAGGATGGCACTATCCAGTAAAAGGAATAAAAGAGAAGAGCGGCTTCTGGCCCATCATGCTTTGCTCCACCGCGTCCTCACAACAGCACTCACTGAGGCCTCTCTAGCCGGGAGCACACAAGGCTTTCCTCTAAGATGATTGACAGGCATTGTGTCCTAGTGACAAAAGGAGGGTCGGGCCCTATCGGAGGATCAGTGTGCTGTGTACAAGGAGGAAAAGGCTGGGCATGACAGTGGGTGCTGAGAGCCCCAGCTCTGGAGACCGAGGCAGAAATGTTGCCCAAACTCAGGCGTTCAGGGTAGGCTGGAAGGCACAGCAAGACCTCAGTTTTCTTGGAGAGGAGAAGGTTCTGAGGAGAGAGCTTTGGGCATTGTAGACAAGTGCTCTACCACTGAGCTACACTGCCAGCTCTAACCCCAACTTGTAAAGAAGAAAAAATAAATAAAAAGGAGGAAAGACCAGAGCCCCCCACCCCCGCCCGCCCGCAGCTAAACAATTAAGAAAGCAGTCTCATCTCAAAGCCACACGGGTATCCCCTGGATGATGGAACCCAGGGCTTCCTGCTTGCAAAGCAAACACTCCGCAGAGGGAGCTGTGTCCTTCCCTAGTCCTGAAGTTTGATTTCTATGCAGCTGTTAACTGCCTCAATGAAAAGGGAAGTAGGGTAACCCAAGAGGCTGAGGATTTTCTGGAGAGAAGGTTTGTGGGATGCAAGAAGGGGCCGAACCCAGACAAGACATGTGTGTTGAATCCCGTGATAACTTCAGTCACTCCTCCTCAGAGCACATGGGTACCGGAGCTAGATTACTCACATTGTGCTAGTTGCTAAACACTTGCGTGGGAGAACTTAGAGAGAAAGGAATGTATGCCCATCGAATTTGTCAAATGGTGGCCTTAGGTTCCAGATATAGGGCTGTTTACAGTGGTTTCAGTAGATCATGGGAGTTAACTGATTTGCTTAGAAGACAATGTTGCCCTCTGCTGGTTGCCTTCTAGAACTACACCCGTCAGCAATTCCCGCCGCCGCACCCCCCCCCCCCCCCCCCCCCCCCCCATTTCCTGCTTGATTTCAGGCATTACTGAAACACCTCACCTTGGCAGGTCATTTCCTACAAATAGGTGGCCTAAACTTTCTCTGTAGTGTGACTTTCCAGAGAATAGGGGCAAGAAAAAAATCACTGGTAGGTCTCCCTTTCTTTTTTTCCATTTTTGAGAAAGTCTGAAGTAATCCAGGATAACCTTGAAATCCTAATCCTCCATCTGCCATTTCCCAAGTGCTGGGGTTACAGGCTACCCACAGGCTGGGTCTCCTAGTCTTTAGAATCCATGTTTTTGTGGAGTTTAATTCTGTAACATCTATTTCACCTTCCACTTGCCAAGCTATCTCTGAAGTGCATGAGATATGGGGGTCAAAAATCTAGCTTTTCCAACGCTTACAGTCTCAAGAAGTAGAAATCGGAAATAAACTATGTGATGAACAAGTCAAGTGTGCGGTGTGTTCCTGAGTGGTCACGGGGGAATGGATATCAGGATGGCCTGGGGAGCCATGAACAGATGAGCAGGAGGTCTCACGCAGTGGGCCAGATCCTAGGCAGCAAGCTTGGGGCAAGTGAGGACCTTACTCCAGGTTGAAGCAGGCCAGCTTTCCGGATAGAGGAAGTCAACTCAATGGCTAAACAGTGAAGCGACTCCCAGGGGCAAAGCCAGAGGCTACGGCAGATGGCTCATGGATGGCCGGAATTGTGTTCCTGCCTCCTATCTCCAAGACCTAACCCTAGGGACATCGGAATGTGACTTTATTTGGAATTAGGGCTGTTGCGGATGTAGTTAGATTAGCTGAGGCTATTAAGGGAGCCCCAGTTGGTTGTTGTGGTAATTATTTAAATCTCCGCCTGGGGTAGAATCCCCCTTAAACCAATTAGCTCCAGAATGACAGGCATACTCATAGCTTTTAGATTTACAATAAACCTTAACCAACACAAGCACTGGGCAGCTGCCGACCCTCCATGCTGATAGAATCTATTTCCCTATGGATAAACCAGAGTTATTACTTACTAAGTTTCATCTGGGGTCCTCTGAACTCCAAATGGGCAGCCCTCAGAGCCTCTCTCTCTCTCTCTCTCTCTCTCTCTCTCTCTCTCTCTCTCTCTCTCCTCTCTCTCTCTCTCTCTCTCTCCTCTTTTCCGAGACAGGGTTTCTCTGTGTAGCCTTGGCTGTCCTGGAACTCTATAGACCAGGCTGGCCTCGAACTCAGAAATCTGCCTGTCTCTACTCTCTCTTAACTCTTAACCCATGCTGCTTTTCCTTCCTCCCAGCCGAGAACCCCACCTATGTCTCTTCTGCCAAGCTATTGGCTGTTGGCATCTTTATTTACCAATCAGAATTAACTTGGGGGCAAGGTCACAGGGGCTAGGGCAGACTCTAAGTCTTGGGAGCCAAACTTAGCATTACCATAGACAGTAAAAGACAAAAACCTCAACAACTGGTGATCTTATCAAAATGGAATCTGTGCCTAGGAACCCTCGAACAGGGACCCAGTGGAGGGAGCATGAGGACATAAGGTAGGCACTAGATTGTGCTTCTATAGGCCAAGGAACTCCACCTTGTGCCAGCCAGCTACAGGACCGGGCAACATATGGAACAGGTTAGGTAGAGTACCTCTCACTGCCTTAAAGAGGAAAAAAATCTTGCTGACTTCTCTATTTTAGACTCCCAGGAGCTAGGAGACAGGAAGTTTCTAGTGTTTGGGTCACTCAGATGAAGGCAGAGAGTGACAAGTTTAGGCAGGATCAGAGGGTGAGGGAGACCAAGCAAAGCTTTGCAGGCCGTTCGTGCTGTCATCTTGATTCAGTTAGTCATCTGAGAAGAGAGAACTTGAATTAAGAAGATATCCACACCAGATTGGCCCATGGACAAGTGTGTGGCACATTTTCCTAATTACCATCATTGTCAAGGGCACAGTTCACTATAGGGCCCACTGTCCCTGGGCAGGTAGTTCCAGGGTTCTATAAGAAAGCAGGCTGAGCAACCATGGGGAGCAAGCCAACAAGCGGCATTCCTCCATTGCTTCTGTGTCAGCTCCTGCTGTCCAGTTCTTGTCCTGCTTGAGTTCCTGCCCGGATTTAGCCTTAGTGAAGGACTGTGGTGTGGAAGGGTGAGCTGAAATAAATCTTTTCCTCCCCAAGTTGCTTTTGGTCATGCTGTTCCACTGAAGCAGTCGAAACCCTAACTAAGATAACACCAGCTCAGGGCTTCAGCTTCTATCCCAGTCTTTTAATTCAAGAAACGGTATTTATTCTAAAAGCTCAAACAACATTCAGCATTAGGAAACTACCAATGGAATTAATTTGCTAATTTATTTTGAGGGGAAAATGTCACATAGTTATCTATATAGAAACCTTGGGCAAAATTCAAAATCTGTTCTTGATTAGAAAAATGATCTCAAAATAGGAACAACTTGGGCTGGAGAGATGGCTCAGTTGTTAAGAGCACTGGGATGCTCTTCCAGAGGTCCTGAGTTCAATTCCCAGCAACCATATGGTGGCTCACAACCATCTGTAATTGGGTCTGATACCATCTTCTGGTGTGTCTGAAGATAGCGACAGTGTACTTACATATATAAAACAAATAAATCTTTTAAAAAAAAAAAGAAACAACTTTACAAACCAACTATTTAAGCCAGGCAGGGTGGCTCACCCCTGCAACACCAGCATGTAGAAAGCTGGGAAAGAGGAGTACCCCAAGTTTGAAGCTAGCCTGGGCCACAGAATGATTCTGTCTTTAAAAAAACAAAAAAACCAAACCAAACCAAACCAAAACAAAAAACAAAAAAAGACCAAAGGAACAAGTTCAATTGTTAGTCTTTGACATGAAAATTAGAAAATTTCAAAGACCCCATCAA
>NW_022196896.1:100139858-100142506 GCF_008632895.1 Mastomys coucha | reverse complement strand
CCCTCCCCCCTCCCCCTGTTCACCAAGCCACCCTCTCCTGCTTCCTGGCCCTCGCATTCCCCTATAGTGGGGCACAGAACCTTCACAGGACCAAGGGCCTCTCCTCCCATTGATGACCGACTAGGCCATCCTCTGCTATATGCATGCTGCTGGATCCATGAGCCCCACTATGTGTCCTCTTTGGTTGGTGGTTTAGTCCCTGGGAGCTCTGAGAGTACTAGTTAGTTCACATTGTTGTTCCTCCTAAGAGGCTGCAAGCCCTTCAGCTCCTTGGGTCCTTTCTCTAACTCCTGATATAGCTGTCTCCTGAGAGGCTCTGCCAGTGCCTGACTAATACAGAAGTAGAGGCTCACAGCCATCCATTGGACTGAGCACAGGGTCCCCAGTGAAGGAGCAGACACAAATTCTTAACATTAAGCTAGGCCTGTTAGTAATACCTACCTGCAATATCCAGCACTGGGAGGCTGAAGCAGGAGAATCATGAATCTGAGGCCAGCGAAGCAGTCTTAAAAACAAAACAAGAAAACCATTATTAGTAATTCAATACACCAAATAGCTGGGGAGCTAGCTCAGTCCTTAAAGTACCTGCCATAAAAACAAGCCGGTCTGAACTGGATCCCTGGAACCTGCGTAGAAGCTCAGAGGTTCTCACATCTGTGCCATCTCAGTTCTGGGGAGGCAGAGACAGGAGGATTCCTGCAGATTATTTGGTGAGCCAGTTTAATTGAATTGGTGAGCTCCTGGCTTAGTGAAAGGCTGACTCTCAAAAATGAAGGTGGAAGAACTAGAGTTGGCTCAGTGGTTAAGAGTGCACCCTGCTCTTCCAGGGGACCCCGGTTCATCACGTTGGGTGGCTCACAACTACCTATAACTCCAGCTTTAGGGGATCCAACACCCTCTTTTGGCCTTGGGGAGCACTGATGTGCACACACATAATTTAAAATAAAACAAAAAATAGGATCTCAAAAAACAAACAAACAAAAAAAGGTATGTTGTAAGCTTTGGAGAACCGAGTCTTATGTCCAGGATGTCGTCCCACTCACAAAAACACAGAGGCAGAGTATGATGCAATTAGCATGAGGTTTTTAATGATCCAGTATACTGGGGTCATTCAGACAAAGGTAACCTCGAGGAACAAAAGCACACACTTTTTATACCTTCCCAGTACATAGGTTTAGAGCATGAGTTGGTTATCTCTCATTGGTGGAGCCCATTGTCTTTTGAGTCCATTGACCTCTGTGCCCCAGGTGAGGAGGAGATACCGATTGCATGTTGGAGGGGTAGGGGAAGATCCACCCCTTACTGGGGACGTTTCCTGGAACTGGGCATAACTCCCCACAATTAGGGCATCTCCTGGGGACTGATGTTTGCTCGATAAACTCTTCTGAAGCTCTGTCTTTAGGCTTAATGGACGTTCCTTGCTCCTTGGTCTTTTTATGAGGTGTCCCTGTTTGCTCAATTCTTACAGGTATGGGGTGGGGGTGGGGAGAGTTGAAGAAGACATTCAATATCAACCTCTGTCCTCCAAACATGAATCCACATGTACACATGTATCCCTGCACACACGAGCACATACACACAGAGAAGGAAGGACGTGCTAGTAACCACAAGCTGTATGAAAAAATACCTAACCCCTCCAGTCATAACAGGAATACAAACTAAAACCACAGTGAGCTGGGTGTGGCGTCATACTCTCTTAATATCAGCACTTGGGAGTCAAAGACTGGCAGAGCTCTGTGAGTTCAAGTCCAGTCTGGTCTACAAAGTGCGTTTCAGGCCAGTCAGGGCCATACAGTGAGACTGTCCCTCAAGAGAAGACAAAACAAGACAAGCCACAAAAACTCCACAATGAGACATTAGCCCACAGTTGTTAGAATGGCTCTTGGTAAAAAGATAAAAGACAGTAAGTACTGGTCAGGGTGTAGGGAAAGGGAACCTTTCACACTGGTGTGGGAACGCACATTGGTGTAGCCATTACAGAAAAGCACTGTGGTGGTTCCTTGGAAAATTAAAAACAGAACTATCATGTGATTCAGTCTTCCGTCTGTGTCTATTATCATAGGAAATGAAATCAGCCTGTTGGTGAAGTGTCTAAGCTTCCACACTCATTGCTGTCCTGTTCCCAAGAGCCAAGAAATGGAAGTTGATATCTATCAGCTGAGGGGTGGAGAAGAAAATATAGTATGTGTGCGCCATGGGATACAATTCAGTTGTCAAAGAGAACGGGACCCTGTCCTTTGTGACAACATGGATGGAACAGGAGAGCACTGTATTGAATAAAGGTACATCAGGCACCAAATGATAACTACTTCAGATCTCATTTGCATGACATCTAGGGAGAAAACCCCAACATTGATGTCATGAACACTGAGAGTCCGGGGGTTGAGGGGAGGGGAAGGAAGGAAGGAGGAAGATGGGGTGGCCAGTGGCTACTAAGTCTTAGCAAGATTGGAGAAGTCATTTTTGGTCATCTGTTGTTCAGTAGGGTGACTAGGGGTTATGATCATGTGGTCTATGTTTCAAGAAAGATTGGAAGAATTTCAAATGTTCTTACCACAGAAAAATCTGAATTAAGCATCCCACAGCATATACATGGATTAAAAACGTCTCACAGCATCCAGAAGTATGCATCATTTCTTTTGTTTGTT
>NW_022196896.1:100117348-100139848 GCF_008632895.1 Mastomys coucha | reverse complement strand
TTGTTTTGTAGACCAGGCTGGCCTCGAACTCACAAGAGATCCAGCTGCCTCTGTCTTACGAGTGCTGGGATTAAAGATGTGTATTTACAGCCCCCCCCCAACAATTATGGATGACTTTTATGTACCAATGAAAACAGATTTAGATCTGGGGACATGGCTCAGTGGCAGAGTGCTTGCCTAGTGTGTATAAGGATGGTGAGGATTCATTTCCTAGTATTAAAAGGATGAGTAAATATATGTTTCTATATTTTTTAAGTTTAAAAATTTTTGTTAACAGAATAAATGTTGATTCAGTAAGAAAAAGTGAAAAAGAACTCCCTAGGGCAGGAAGCGCTCCGAGTGAGGAATGCCTGTGTGTGTGTGTGTGTGTGTGTGTGTGTGTGTGTGTGTGTGTGTGTGTGTGTGTGTGTGTGTGTGTGTGTGTGTGTGTGTGTGTATGTGTGTGTGTGTGTGTGTATTTTGAGACAGGGTTTCTCTGTTTAGCCCTGGCTGTCCTGGAACTCACTCTGTAGACCAGGCTGGCCTCGGACTCAGAAATCCACCTGACTCTGCCTCCCAAGTTTTGGGATTAAAGGCATGTACCACCACCGCCCAGCTTTTGTTTGTTTTTTTATTTTACTTTAGTTTTTACATTTTTTTTTTTTTTGAGACAGGATCTCACAATGTAGCTTTGGTTGTCCTGGAGCTCGCTCTGAAGACTAGGGTGGCCTTGAACTCACAGAGATCTGCTTGCTTATGCCTATGGGATTAAAAGTGTATGCTATCACAATCTGACTTTTTTAAAAAAAATATTTTCTAGACACTTTATTTTTAAATTTTATGCATACGGATGTTCTGCCTGCATGCATGTCTGTGCAGTATATGCATGTTTGGTGCCCGAGGGGGCCAGAATAGGGTGTCATATTCCCTGGAACTGGACCCACAGAAGGCTGTGAGCCATCATGTGGGTGCTGAGAATTGAACTCAGGTCCTTCAGAATAGCAGCCAGTGCTCTTCACTGCTGAGCCATCTTGCCAGCCCCCGGCATTGCTTTTAAAACATGGGTTCTGGGGATTAAACTCTTTCTTGTAAGGGGAGAATTTTACCAACTAAACAATCTCTTTAGCCCAAGTAAACAGTTAAAATGGTAAGATTCACGCCTTAAAGCTGCCAAGTGTGACAGTGGAAAGGGAGAGGCTCTCGCTGCACGACGGGAGCAGAAGGTAGAAGTGAAAAGGCCCAGACGGGGGAGAGGGGACATTTTGATGATGGAGAGACATTTTGATGATGGAGATGGGAAGGATTGGGAAGGGTGGTGGCAGAAGAGTTGGTGAGGAGTGGGGTTTACACTGGTGGATGCAGCAGCTTATTCTGACATAGGATGCTGGATGTAAGACATGGAAAAAGCCGTGTGTGTGTGTGTGTGTGTGTGTGTGTGTGTGTGTGTGTGTGTGTGTGTGTGTGCGCTTGTGTACTCGTGCATGATATAGTACACATACTGTGGAGGTCAGAACTTGTGGGAGTCAGTTCTCTCCTAGCACGTGGGTCCCAGGGATCAAACTCAATTCATCAAGTTTGGTGCAGAGAGCCTTTGTCAAGTTGTCAGGCCATTCTCTCCCTCCCTCCCTCCCTCTCTCTCTCTCTCTCTCTCTCTCTCTCTCTCTCTCTCTCTCTCTCTCTCTCCCTGTCTCTCTCTCCTTTCTCTGAGATAGTGTCTTAGTGTCTTACTATATAACTCCGGCTGACTTGGAACTTGCTGTGTAGACCAGGCTGACCTTGAACTCAGAGATCCACCTGTCTGGCAGTGGTGGCACACGCCTTTAATCCCAGCACTTGGGAGGCAGAGGCAGGCAGATTTCTGAGTTCGAGGCCAGCCTGGTCTACAGAGTGAGTTCCAGGACAGCCAGGGCAATCCAGAAAAAATCCTGTCTTGAAAAACAAACAAACAAACAAAAAAGATCCATCTGTCCCTGTTTCCTAAGTGATAGAGCTAACTGTATATGCCACTATGGCTAGCAGACAAGAAGACATTGCTACTTTTATTGCAGTTTTACACATGAGAGAAAGCTGAGGAGGAGATCAAATGGCCTGAGGGACAGAGCTGGGATTAGCACCTGGGAGTTAGGTTTGGTGCTTGTCCCTACCTAGTGTCAACATTGTCCCATTGTTACACCATTGGAGGCAACCTAGTTACTTTTCTATCTATGTGATAACAGGCCCCTACCAAGGCAATTTTCCCAGAGGACCCAGGTTCAATGTCCAGCACTCACATGGCAGTTCACAGCTGTTGGTACCTACAGTTCCAGGGGATCTGGCATACTCATAGAGATGTACATACAGGCAAAACACCGATGCACACAAACAAACAAACAAACAAGTAAGTCTCACAAAGGAAACATTTAGTTTAATGCTTATGGTTTCAGAGGGTTAGAATCCAAGATCATCTTGGCCAGGAGCTGGAGCATGACTACTGGCAGACAGGCGTGGCTACTATAACGGTAGCTGAGAACTCAAATCTTGAGACACAACCACGAAGCACAGAGACACTGGGACCAACAAGGTCGCACTGCCCCATCCTTCCCAGCACCTCCAAATCCTTCCCACACAGTTCTACCAACTGCATGGAGGCTGCTCTCATTCAAACTGTTAGTATTCTGTATAAACTCCACCCCCACAGATACCTGGCAGCAGCCAGCTATGCTCCTCCCCATGGTTACCTGGCAACGGCCAGGTAGGCCTGGTCCTATGAAAGGGGCTGCTTGTCTCCTCCTCTCTCTCTTACTCCTGCTTCTTGCCTCTTTGTTCCCCCTCTCTCCCCATTCCCTTCCCTCCTCTCTCCATGTGGTCATGGTCGGCCCCTACTTCTCTACTCCCTCCTTCTCTCTGCCTTTCTCTGCCTCTGCTACCCTCTTAACTCCCCTCCCCATGCCCTAAATAAACTCTATTCTATACTATACTGGCATGGGTCTGGTCCCTCAGGGGGAAGGGATGCCTCAGGATGGGCCCGCTGAGGCACCCTCTTCCCCCTACACCTCGTCAGAACATATTCTTATAGCTCTTTCTCTTCTTATGATCACAACACAAACCTCCATAGGAGACAAATATCTCATCCGCACTTCATCAGATAAATCTTGGCAAACTTTCAAAGCTCAGACACTGATAAAATAGAGCCAGCGTGTGAACACTGGTTCACCCTACTCCAGAGCGCAGATTTCTGGGCCCGTCCCGCTGCGTGCCATTTCCTGATGCACGTCTCTGGCTCCACCACAGTCTACCCATGGCTAGGCTGTGCCTTTTTATGGTTCTGCCCTGGCTCTCACCATAGGGTAGACTCTGATCCTTTACTTAGATAAGCTTTTGCTTTTCCAAACATCTGTTCTAATGGTGCATGGTTTTAGCTGTACATAACAGAAAATTCAACTTGAACTGGTTCTCTCCCTCTCCCTCTTTCTCTCTCTCTCTCTCTCTGTGTATATACAACCCCAGGTGCTGCCCATCTTTCTGGATACAGAGTCTCACACTGACCTGTGCCTTGTCATGTAGACTCTGCTGGCTGTTGAGCCTCAGGGACCTGCCTGTCTCTGCCTTCCCAAGTGCTGGATTACAAGTGCAAGAATACATCATCATGTCGTGTGTGTGTGTGTGTGTGTGTGTGTGTGTGTGTGTACATGGTTTTGACTCTGTATGCATATGTGTATGTATGTGTGTATGTTTTTGACTATATGTGTGTGATTGTATGTACACATGTATGTGAGTGTGTATGCATGCATGTGTGTGTGTGTGTGTGTGTGTGTGTGTGTGTATGTGGTGGGTTCTAGATATTGAATTCAGATCCTTGAGCTTGTAAGGAATTTTTTTACCAGCTGAGCTCTCTCTAGCTCCTGAACTGGTTTGAACTGCTTAAGGAATTTACAGGCTCCTGTAACAGGAAAGTACAGAGAGACAATGGCCCTGGGCAATGTTTGCACAGATCCCTGGCTGTTATTTCTGGTTATTTTCTCAGATCTTCTTCCTTCTGTATATGTTTGTTTGGGTTCTCAGACAATATTGTCACTCGTGGTAACAAAATGCCCATCAGTTACCACAAGATGACATAACACACTTCACACTGAGCAGACATCTGACTTTTGCTTTGATTGGCTCATCACACGGGGGAGGACTTGCCCTCTACCCTTCTGGCTGTGACCACGGGGATGTCACAGGGAAAGGGGAAAAACACTGTTCCACTTTGACCTCCAGATCGAAGCGGATTCCTCTGGAAGGATGTTAACAGATGTTTACGTGTTAAATGTGTACGTGCGTGCATGAAAGACCACCCAGAGCCCTACTGTGTGGCAGTCTGTTTTGCAGACAAACCATTGAGTTTAAGACAGTGTTAAGGATGATATCGTGGAGACTCCCGCACATTGCCAGTCGCCTGGCATCCAGGCTGCGTCTGTCACAGTTATCTTTGTGGCACTGGGTGTTCATCCCTGCTGGGAACATTGTGCCTGGTATGCTCGGGAGCTGTTGTGGGTGGGAAATGGAGTGTGGAAGATACATTGGGGGGGGGGGGGACTGGCTTGCCCTTTCAACTAGGAAAGCTTTATTTCTTGCTATGTCTTTGTGCCTTTCCCTTCCTCCAGTGAAATGCTTTGCTCGACCTTGGCTGAGAGATGCTTCCAATCTTCATCCTCCAGCTCCATCTTTTTGAAAAGGCAGCTGCTTCCACCCTGCTCATCCAGAGGGACTGTTTCCCATTGCTCCTGGGCTGCAGGGCTAATCGCTCTAAGAGTCATTAAAATCCACAAGAGTTGTGGACTGGCTCAACGGCAGGCTTAGGAAAAGCAAGTGGGAGCTGTATTCAAAGAACTTGAAGCTAGTAGATCTTATTTAGTTTAAAATTTTAATTTTTAAAAATTTTTTTGAAAAAAAATTTTTTTCTTTAATTTTTCAAGACAAGGTTTTTCTGTGTAGTCCTGGCTGTCCTGGATCTCACTCTGGCCTTGACTAAGCTGGCCTTGAACCCAGAGATCCATCTGCCTCTGCCTCTCAAGGGCTGGGATCAAAGGCAGGTGCCACCACTGGGTTAAATTTTAAATTATGTCATTTATGTAGATATTTTGCCTGTGTGTGTTTTGCCTGTATGTGCATCCTGTGCGTGAGTAGCACTTAAGGGCCAGATTTCCTGAAGTTGGTTTACAAGCTGGTGTGATCTGCTCAGTGTGGGTGCTTGGTATTGAACCCGGGTCTTCTGTAAGAGCATCTAGTGCTCTCAACTGCTGAGCCATCTCTCCATCCCTTATTTGTTTGTTTATCTATCTATTGTTTGGTCTTTTGAGACAGAGTCTTACTATGTAGCCCTGGCTGACATGGAAGTCACTATGTAGCCCAGGGTGGCCTCAAATAGGATGACCCTCCTGCCTTTGCCTCCTGAGTTCTGGGATTATAGATGTGCACCACCATACATGGTTTAAAACCCAGAGTCTTAGGCAGGCCTTGACCTATTTCTTACTGCTTTCCTTCCATGGCACTATTTCCTCACTGTCTTTTGACTGCTGCCCCCATGTGGTGGAAGTTCTCCTAGCAGCCCCGTGTGTTTTCTGGGTTTTCTTTTCAGAAGGAGTAGAGAAAAGAGCTCCAAGGGTAGGCAGGGCTCCAAGGGAGTGATACTTTCTGGAGGTATTTTACTATTTAGGTCCCACGGTTTCCTCTTGGGTTCTCAGTGTTTTCTGCTCCAGGAGCTGCCTCCTCTTTAGATAGCTGGTGGGAACGTGCCTTCCTTACTCACTAGGCATACCCCATTTCAAATCTTTCCCAAGCCAGGCATTAGAGCTCACAGTCCAACACCAGTGACACCAGTGACACCAGGGTAACTGTCTCCTCATAGCTCCTGCAACTTTTTATTTTCCTGAGACAGGGTATCATGTACTCCAGGCTGGCCTTGAATTCTGTCTGTAGTTGAGGACGCTGTACCACTCTACATTCAGATCTTGAGTTCCTGTGTGGGGTGGGGTGTATGTGAGTATGGTATACGTGCATGTGTGTGCTTGGGTGCACACACACAGGTTTGTGTGGAGGCCAGAGGACATTAGAGGACATTGGTGTCCTGTTTTATTATTTTATGCCTTAGTCTCCTGAGAGGCAGGGTCTCTCGCTGAACCTGGAGCTAGGCCGATGGCCACCAAGCCCTAGCCCTAATCTTCCTGTTTCTGAAATGCACACCCAGTGCTAGGATTAGAGGAGTGCACTTACCCATGCCTGGCTCTATCTGGGTGCTGAGGGCTTGAACTCAGGTCTCATGCTTATATGGTAAGTGCTCTAACTTGCTGAGCCATCTTGCCAGTCTCCTCCACCGCTGCACTGCTCCTGTGCCAAGTTTTATGCAGTGCTAGGTATTGAACCGAGGCCTTCCTAAAAGTTAGGCAACACTGTACTAACCCAGGTAGGGCCCCAGCCCCCTTGCCAGTATTTGTAAATGCAAAGAGAACCCTGGAGGAGGCCATCACATTTGCCAATGTCACAGTGGCAGGCAACAGTAGTATGGCATTTATGGGAGGGGTGGTATTTAAACTTTCACAGATTGGCACTGGAAGCCCAGATCTGTTTCATGGGCAGGAGCAATGGCAGCCAGGAAGACCAGCCCAGCTACATGCAAGTGAAGCTCTCAGACATATCTGAGGTGTGAGTATGTGGCTGGATGTCTCAGGTCCTTTTAGAGTGGTGCGGTGTACTCCATGAGTTACTTGAGAAACACCATTTCTTTGACAACCCTTGGCAGTCACATGCTATGTTTCCTGGGAGAGGACAGATCCAAAGGAGAATTGGAAAGGGAACCTTTGCTCTCCAACTGCCTACAGCGCGATGCAGGAGCCTCCCATGTTGAGTGCATCATCATGGCACAGTGGAGATCACAGTATAATGGAAAAAGATTTAGGAGAGCTTCCGCTTCATCGCTGTTTCTCTGAGAAAAGATTGTGATTAAAGGCAACTTAGGGGAAGAAAAGATTTATTTTGGTATACAGGTCACAAATCTCTACTACATGACCTTAAAGATGCCTATAATATAAGTGAAAATGGCGTGCTTATAGCTGAACATAGTGTTGTACACCTGTAGTGCCAACATTTGGGAAACAGATGAAGGTTTATGGATTCAAGGCTAGCATGGGCTATGAGAGACGCTGTCTCAAAACCAAACCAAACGAAACAAAACCAAAAAGCAAGCATTGGAGCTGCTCAGCGGTAGGGTACTTGTCCCAACATGCACTGGGTCCTGGGTTCTATTCCAGCACCAATATAAATGTCTGCTTGCTGTCCAATCTACAGCTTAAGTGTAGACTCTCCCACCAGCTTTCCCCTAAGTCTTTCCCACCATGGACTTCTGAAACTTCTGTTATAGAAGGTCAACACCGCCCCTTTCCTTATTCCCCTTGGGAAGTTAGAAGCTTTTCAAGGCAATCTAATAGGAAACTTGGGGGTGGCACATGCAGGTAAATTAAAAATGTAGATGGTAGAAGTGATCATCTATGGAAGGAAGAATTTAGAGAGAACACCCTTAACTGCAGCTTCACCCTGCCAGAACCTCGGATGCTGCTGGGTCCCATGACTTCATCTGCACCCAAATGCAGACTTGGGCGTGTCTCTAAGGGGAGTGTGGTTTCTCCCTCTTTTTCTTTTATTCATCCAGTTCCTTCAGCTGTTGGAGCATTCTGGTCTCTGAGCTGCAGGCTCCTGCACACAAGGGACATACTAGCTGGTGCTTCAGGTAGGAAGCCTGTGTCAGCTGTGTGTCAGTACGCTTTTTGGGGTAGGAAGGCTTTGTTCAACTTTATTTTAGAAAATACACTGGTTTCTGCGGGACTCAGGGATTTCTGAGAAATGCTTTCTTGTCTCCTCACAGTGAGTAGGTACTCACTTCCTAGGTGGTTGCGGTCACAGCCCCCTCCCCTTATCCATTGCTTTTTATTGCTCTCCTGTTATGTGGCTAAGGTAGAGAATTCCCCAATTCAGTGTTGATTGCTTCCCTCTGAGCCTGCATCTTCTGTGAAGATGCAAACTCTGGCACTGAGAGAGCATCCTTAAGGGGTGGGATGGGTTGCCACTTGCCATAGCATCCAAGGCTTCCTTCGCCTGGAAGCCCTGGGCGAGCTCCCTGCCTTCCCACAATTGTGGGAAATCTGTGGGGATTAAAGGCCCCAGTAAGGTCGCCCTTGAGAGTGGGCATTAGGTAACAGCGTGCTCATTTTAAACTTGGTTAACTTCCAGATTACAGAGCCCTGGTGTTTGTGTGTGTGTGTGTGTGTGTGTGTGTGTGTGTGTGTGTGTGTGTGTATTTATGCAGGACGATAATATAGAGACCAGAGGCTAGAGAACGATTTTAAGGAGTTGGTTTTCTTCTTCCATCATGGATTCTGGGATCAAACTCAAGGTGTCAGGCTTATGTGGCAAGCTCTTTTATCTGCTGAGGTATCTCACCAATCCTTAACATGTATTGAAAACTTTTCTGTTTCACAATATGTGTGCGAGTCTGGGTGTGGAGGTCATAGGACTACATGAGGTAGTTCTTCCTTCTGCCTTGTGGGTTCTGGGGATCAAATTCGAGTTTTCAGGCTTGGCAGCACACACCTTTACTCACTGGGTCATCTCTTGGGCCTCTTAGTACTTTTGATGTAATGTTTACAACTATGAAAGCCGGACACAGTCTCTTCAGAAGTCAAGGCGCAGAGCACAGTTTAATGCAATCTGAAATGATCACTTCTTCCTCCAGGTAGATTTTAAGGAAGGCAAGCCAGAGACCGGGGAGATAGCTCCCCGGAGCATGGATTGTCTTGAGGGTTTGGTTCCTAGCACCCACTTGGGCAGCTCGATACTCCCGGTAGCTCCAGTTCCAAGGGATCAGATAACCTTCTTCTGACCTCTACATATAGACATACAGACAAGTACATATGCACATACACATATACATACATAAAAGCAGTGAGAACTAATAAATCTTTACAAAAATGGCAAGCAATAATGAGGGGGCACATATAAGCTATAAGGTTGGAGGGGGTGCCCAGATACACCCCACCTCCTTCCGTTTTTGCTGTGTGCTGGCTCTTCCCTGAGTATATAAGAGCAACCTGGTGACTGCATCTGAACACATGGGTGTGGCTGAAGACAAAGATGGTTAAGAGGAGACGAGCAAGAGCTGGACATAGAGTTGAGAACTGCAGAGCCAACTGAAGGCAGAGCTATCTTCCATGGGTTTTATTTTATACTCAGACTGAGTGTCCAAGGACTTTGATAGCCTTAGGAAGCTAACTTCTTTCGAAGTTCAAGTTGAAGGCAAAGGGGGTGAACTCCGGTTGTCAAGGCAACAGAGAAGCCAATACTATCCCACAATGTTTAAGACACTTGAGTTTGGTTACTAAATTCTATTTCTCTCCTTCTAACCTTTCACCTAGATCAAACAATGGCCGAGGCTGAATATTTCATCTGGACTAATCCTGAGGGTGACTTTGAGAAAGAATTTGGAAATATCACCGGAATGCTGCCCACTGGAGATTATTTCAGCCCCTGTAAGAGAGTTCCAATAACCAACAGGCAGGCTTTAGTTGTCTTTTATGCACTGGTGTGCCTTCTGAGCTTGCTGGGAAACTCGCTGGTGATGCTGGTTATCTTATATAGGCGAAGAACCCGATCCATCACGGATGTCTACGTGTTGAACCTAGCCATCGCCGACCTACTCTTTTCATTGACGCTCCCCTTCTTAGCTGTCTCCAAACTGAAGGGCTGGATTTTTGGCACACCCATGTGCAAGATGGTCTCACTCCTGAAGGAAGTCAACTTCTTTAGTGGTATCCTGCTGCTGGCCGGCATCAGTGTGGACCGATACCTGGCCATCGTCCATGCCACCCACACGCTGGCCCGAAAGCGCTACTTGGTTAAATTCATATGCGTGGGCATCTGGGGTCTATCTCTGATTCTGTCTCTGCCTTTTGCCATCTTCCGTCAGGCATATAAACCGTACCGTTCTGGAACAGTCTGCTATGAGGTCCTGGGTGAAGCCACAACAGATTTCCGGATGACATTGCGCGGTCTGTCCCACGTATTTGGCTTCCTCCTGCCGCTGCTCATCATGCTAATCTGCTACGGGCTCACACTGCGCACGCTCTTTAAGGCCCACATAGGGCAGAAGCATCGGGCCATGTGGGTGATCTTTGCTGTTGTGTTGGTCTTCTTGCTCTGTTGTCTGCCCTACAATCTGGTTCTGCTCTCAGACACTCTCTTAGGAGCCCACTTGATTGAAGACACCTGCGAGCGCCGCAATGACATTGACCGGGCCCTGTATATTACTGAGATCCTGGGCTTTTCTCACAGTTGTCTTAACCCTGTAATCTATACCTTTGTTGGTCAAAAGTTTCGCCATGAATTCCTCAAGATCCTTGCTAGCCGTGGCCTGGTTCGCAAGGAGGTTTTGATACATCGTCGCGTTGCCTTTCACACGTCTCTCTCCACTGTCTATTAAACCTCCGAGAATTACCAGAGAGTGATCTCTCCCCACCTCAAAGGGAAGGATAACTATTTTGCCAATGTGCTGTGTGTGTTGTGTGGTATGTGTGTGTGTGTGGTGCATGTGTGTGTGTGTATGTATGTATGTATATATATGTGTGCGGTGTATGTGTTTGTTGTGTATGTATATGTATTTGTATGTGTACATGATGTATATGTATGTGTGTGTGTTGTGTATATGGTATGTGTATGATGTGATGTGTGTGGTGTGTATGAGTCTATGTGTAGTGTGAGTATGTGTGTATGGTATGTGTGTGTATGTGTGCTGTATCTGTGTGTGTGTGGTATGTGTGTATGTATGTGTGGTGTATGTGTGTGTCTGTATGTAGTATGTGTGTATGTGTGGTGTGTCTATGTGGTATATGTAGATGTGTGATGTGTGTGTGTACTATGGCTATGGGCAGACACTGTCTGCTTTGGGGAGGGAGGAGACAAAATCAGAAGTTAGTAACTACTGTCTCTAGGGCCCACACCTGTTTCTGAGGAGGCGCTGATAGCCCTCCAAGAACTGCCTTTATATGTCCATGAGGAACACCCCACCATTTCTATTGGACATATACACCTTTGACTTGTGATCTGGGTAATTATCATGGTCATACCTGTAGCCTGACCCCACCATTCGAACAAAGAACTGGGACTTGCATCTAACATTAGCCCGCACGGGCTGGACTCTCTCTTTGGAACACCACCTGGACTGCCCAGCACACTGCAGCAGGCTGTCTAGTAGCTTTCTGTCCTGTGATCTGAGTGCACGAGACTGTTTTCCCAGCTTGAGGAATGTTGCAATGCCTGCTGAGGACATCGGTCAGGTGCTACGGAAGCATCAAGCCACCAGGCAGCCTTGTGATGGAGCTGAAGAGTTTCTTCCCTTTAGGTGTCATGAGTGGACAGAGGGTATTTGGGAAGCCAGGCCTAGTGCATGAGAATCCCCTTTACCCTGTGACCAGTGTCACAGAGGGTGATGTGTGTGTGTGTGTGTGTGTGTGTGTGTGTGTGTGTGTGTGTTAGGTGCTAGCTGAGCCAAGGATGGAGCAAGACCAGCAGCTGTAACTTTTGCCCTCTTGGCACTTCGAAGTTAACATGGAGCAACAGCAACTTTATAAACCCAAACATGCTGTCAATCAGCTGGGCAGGCAGATGTTTCCAATACAATTTCTGTCCCATGTTTGTCCATGTGGAAGCGGGTGTGCCAGAATAAAAGGTGTGTGTGTGGAGTAGCTGGTGTTCCTGTAGCAGAACAGGGGTAGCTCTCCATCTTTATAA
This sequence comes from Mastomys coucha, assembly GCF_008632895.1. Lineage (NCBI taxonomy): Eukaryota > Metazoa > Chordata > Mammalia > Rodentia > Muridae > Mastomys > Mastomys coucha. The sequence goes on along the minus strand of NW_022196896.1, from coordinate 100,128,073 downwards.
ACTGGGTGTGGGCTAGTGGCTTTACTGGAACAATCTGTGCAGGCATGGCCAGAGCAGGCTCTCATCCCCATGGTCATCATTGTCTCTCACGGTCAGGAGGTCCCCTTTGTCCCTCATATGTGAACATGTGTGACTTCAGCCTTATCTCAATGTATAACCATTGTCCCCCTGGGGGGACCTGGCTTGTCTCCTTTATGTTGTATTAAGTGTGGAAGGGTTTCAGGGAGTGTTGAAGACACCTGTGCTCGTTGATTGCCAATGGTAGAAACAGAACTTTCTACTAGCATAAAGCAAAAGAAAGACCTGGCCCGTGTCAGGTGGGGAGAGACCAGGATGGCCTGAGGTTGGGCTTCCAGATGGGACTGCAGTCCTGACTGTGCCTGGGATCAGGGACCAAGGTTGGAGTAAAGTCTGGGGGAGGATACAGGACTGGGGTGAGAGCTTGGTATAAGGCAAGGCCAGGGAAGGGTAAGTGTCATTAATGACATGGGGAGACTGGGGGTGGGAGAGTAAGGTGAGGGATGTGGTGAGGGTTGGAGGTGTAGGGAGAGCCCAGCGTGGGCTTGAACTAGGTTGAGACTAGAGAGAGGCATATGGATGAGATGAGAATGTCAGAGATGGAACGAGCCCAGGGATGACTGTAAGTGAAAGACCTCATGTGTCATATCTTAGGTTTTTACTGCTGTGAACAGACACCATCATCAAGGCAACTCTTATAAGGACAACATTTAATTAGGGCTGACACACAGGTTCAGAGGTTCAGTCCATTATCATCAAGGTGGGAGCATGGCAACGTCCAGGCAGGCATGGTGCAAGAGGAGCTGAGAGTTCTACATCTTCCTCTGAAAGCTGCTAGCAGAATACTGACTTCCAGGCAGCTAGGATGAGGGTCTTAAAGCCCACATCCACTGAGATACACCTACTCCAACAAGGCCGGTACCTTCTAATAGTGCCACTCCCTGGGCTAAGCATATACAAACCATCACATGTAGGGTCATCATCCTCTTTGGAATGCCCCAAACATACTTTCAGAGGCAGGATGGAGGGTCCTCGGCGTGGCTCACTGGAGTTGCCCAGGTGTTAGCAGGGGAGGACTTGGGGTTCAAGTCCATGAGATCTGAATCAAGGGCTCAAGCCCACAAGGTATCTCTCCCTGAGCTGAGAGAGAGAGAGAGGATCTTTGTCCTAGCTTGGTTTCCCTACAGTAATTGAATTCTACTGCCTATAGAAATAATTCCAGCTGACATATCAAGAGTACTTTCTCAGATTAGGAACTACGCTGAAGATTTAGTGTGTGGGACTGCTGGGGCTAGATTAGGGGAGATCTAAGAAATCCTTCAGGGCATAAGCAAAAGTGAGAGAGATAGGACCTCAGCCAGCAGGCCAAACCTTGAAGGGTGCTGAGTGCTTTGATAAACTTTACACCACAGCCCGGGTTGAGCCCAAGGAATATGTAATGAAGTCAGCTGGCTCCCTGGAACTGGCTGTTAGAGAGCTTAGAGACATGTCTTGGGATCCTGTTAGGACGGTGTAGCAGAAATGGGGAGGGTATGGATAAACTAGTGACAGTGTGGTAGAAGGGGAGGGCGAACCCAGGAGTGTTTGAGGTAGAATCCCAAACACTATTCTGAAGGACCGAAGTTCGAATTGGGAGTCTGTATTAAGCTGGCTTGTGACTTTCATGGAGAGAGACACTTCTCACAGAGCAGCCCTGAATGCATATTACAGTGAGTTTTTAAAGACAACACAGAAAAACTACATCTTGGTTGCAGGGGGAAGCAAGCTAACAGGCTAACAAGAGCCAAGAACATGTGGTTAGCTGGGGTATTTCAACCTGAGGTTCTAGAACAGGGTTGGGTGCTTTCCTACGGGACTTTTCAGGGCAGGGGACAAAAAGGAAGGGTCCGTTTCAGTTTAAATCAAAGATGACTTTAGCTAAAACAAGAAGGAGAAACCTTTTGCTTGTTTCAAGGACCTAGCTATCAGTTGAATAGGAAATGGAGCAATGAGTGGGAGAGGGGAGTCAGAAAGGAGTCTTCCACCTATAGCATTGTAAGGGGACATGTTATTGCTGAATGAGTGGTGTACAAATTTAATCCTAGCACTCAGGAGACAGAGGCAGAGGCAGAGGCAGAGGCAGAGGCAGAGGAGGCAGAGGCAGAGGCAGAGGCAGAGGGAGAGGCAGGAGGATCTCTGTGAGTTTGAGGCCAACCAGGGCTGTGTAGACAGACCCTGTGTGGTGGTTTGAATATGCTTGGCCCACGGGCAGTGATACTCTTAGGAGGTGTAGCCTGTTGGAGTAGGTGTGGCCTTGTTGGAAGAAGTGCATCACTGTGGAGGCGGGCTTTAAGGTCCTATGCTCAAGCTCTGCCCAGTGCAGAACCTCCTGGCTGCCTGCTGAAGACAGTATCTTCTGACTGCCTTCAGATCAAAATGTAGAACTCTCAGTTCTGTCTCTAGTGCCATGTCTGCCTGCATGCTGCCATGTTTCCCACCATGCTGAACTCTCAGCTCTGTCTCTAGCACCATGTCTGCCTGCATGCTGCCATGTTTCCCACCATGCTGAACTCTCAGCTCTGTCTCTAGCGCCATGTCTGCCTGCATGCCGCCATGCTGATAGTGAACCTCTAAAACTGTAGGCCAACTCCAGTTAAACGTTGTCCTTTATAAGAGTTGCCTTGGTCATGGTAACTTCACAGCAATGAAACCCTAAGACACCCTGAGAAAGAAAGAAAAAAAGGAGGGGGGGGAGGGAGAAAGGGAGAAAGGGAGAAAGGGAGAAAGGGAGAAAGGGAGAAAGGGAGAAAGGGAGAAAGGGAGAAAGGCAAAGGGAAGAAAGGGAAAGAAAAAGGAAAAGACTGAATGATGATGGCATACACCTTTAATCCCAGCACTCAGGAGGCAGAGGCAGGCAGATCTCTGAGTTTGAGGCCAGCCTGGTCTACAAAGCAAGTTCTAGGACACAGAGAAAACTTGTCTTAAAAAGGAAGAAAGAGAGAAAAAGAAAGAAAGAGCAGGAACTGGAGAGATGGCTCACAAGTTAAGAACACAGGCTGCTCTTCAAGAAGGTCTGGAGTTCAATTCCCAGTAACCACATGGTGGTTCCTAGCCATCTATAATGAGATCTGGTGCCCTCTTCTGGCCTGCAGGCAGAGCACTGTATACATAATAAATAATAAATTTAAAAAAAAAAGAAAGAAAGAAAGAAAGAAAGAGAAAGGGAAAGAAAAATAAAGAGGGCATGTTTGCAGGAAGAGGCTGCCTTTTGATTTTTGAGGTACAAGTAGATATGCCCAGTTACGCAGGGGGAAGCTAGCTCTGAAAGCCTAGGAGAGATTTGGCAAGCTTGGGCCCATTATTGGAATATTGGTATATCACGAAAGCTACCAGAGTGGGTGGAAAACAACAGACAGATAAAAGAGAGAGCAATGGGGAGAATGTTAATATCCAAGGGACTGAAAGAGAAAGAGGGGCCTTCAAAAGAGGCTGAAAGGAGCTGGGATGTGGCTCAATTGGTCAGGTGGTGGCCTAGCATGCACAAAGCCCCGAGTTCAATTCTCAACACTGTATAAACCAGGAAGAGTGAGAAACCTCTATAGACCCAGCACCTGGGAGGTGGGAGCAGGAGCAGGAGCAGGAGCAGGAGCAGGAGCAGGAGCAGGAGCAGGAGCAGGAGCAGGAGCAGGAGCAGGAGCAGGAGCAGGAGCAGGAGCAGGAGTTCAAGGTCATCCTCAGCTGCATAGACCTCCTCAGGACCTGACACTATAGTTATGCTTAGTTGCTTGCTGTCAGCACCGTGTATACCTCAGAAAGAACAGGCCCTGAATCTGTTGGTGTCACTTCTGCATACCCAGCATCAGAGCCAGATAAAAATAGAGATGACCAAACACATGGCAAATAATGAGTTTATAATGCTTCACACACACACACACACACACACACACACACACACACACACGCCTAGATAAAATATTAAGGCCTAGGTAATTGATAACTTGGCTAGCCTGCCACTTTGTGCTATTAATAAGGAAGCTTTCTCATATATTATTTCTTCTGTTGCTAGAAAACTTTCTCATGCCCAAGTTGATTACACATTCTGTTCTGCTCTGTGCCCTTGGAGACCAATCCCCACGAAAGTCAGTAGAGCCGCTTTGTATGGTTACCTACAGTAAGCCTGGACCTGAACCAACCGTCCAGCAGCACTTCCTGCACCTGTGTAGAAGCTTCTTTGGTATTTGCTTTTGTAAGGTTCCCTTGGGATGGACCCCCACGTAAGAGAGGCACCTGCACCTGCATATAGGAAGTGTTTTGAAATAAGACCTCCATTTTGAGTAGGGGTTGAGTAAAGTTTAAGTTCCCAAGACCTCCCTGGGAACTGACATCTCACTTGACAGAAAGAGACATGTGCTTGGGTAACTGATATCCTGGTTGGCAAGGAGAGACATGAATGTTAGACGAGTTCCACCCTGGTAGATGAGTTAAGACGTGAGTGTTAGACAAGGCAGGTTCCCTGCCACAATTGAATACCTCAACCAAAGGGAGCAGGGCAAGTTTACAAACAACAAAGACATGTTCCTAAGGAAATAACCTATTCATGAATCCTGACTGGTGGAATAACTTGGTACAGATGTCTGTGGATTTTAGGCTTAAAAACCCTATGGGAACTCAATGTCACAGTTCAGTTCCTGAGCCTGGAACGTGGTCATGATTGATCAGTCTTAGAGAGTGTGGCATTCAGTAAACATCTCTATTTGACTGAGGTTGGTGTTTGGATGGTTTGAATGCAACGTTTGAATGACCCCCCCATTGTTATATGGTTATAGTTTAGACTTACTTGAGTAGCTTATAGGGTGCCCCTTGACAGAAAGGCCAAGAGACTGGGTGTCTTTGAAATCCTAATCTGCTGCTTGAGTCCTAGGGAGGTCCTGAGAGCTGCTGCTCTTAAGTCTACATTGGAGTCCCAAAGAAGTAGGTGCTAATGCCAGCAAAGGGATTGCCTCTGCAACAGGGTAGGCAAACTTCCGAGTGTTTTTACATGGGCTGCCGCCAGAAAGTGTGACCCAGTTTTAGGGTGGGTTTTCCCACCTCAAATGATACAATCAAAAGAATCCCTTATAGGTGTGCATGGCTGCATTGATTTTACTCCAGACATAGTCAAGTTGACAACCAAGCTTAGCCATGACACCGTCTCAACCCAAATTTTATACCCTTTCACCCGGATTCCACTTCTATGTATCCTGATGAAACAATCCAGATTGTAGCTCAATGAGTAGAGTACGTGTCTAACATGAACGTAGTCCTGGCACTCAGGATTACAATGTCTGCTCTTCACGAAGTGTTCACATTTTTCTTTTTTCTTGTAGACAGGGGTTTCTCTGTGTAGCTCTGGATGTCCTGGAACTCATTCTGTAGACCAGCCTGGCCTTGAACTCACAGATCTGCCTGCCTCTGCCTCCTGAGGGCTGAGACTAAAGGCACGTACCATGACCACCCAGCTTGAAGTCTTCATCTTAATCAACATTCATCTACAGCCTCCTTTGTGGCAAGGAAGTGTTCTGGTAGCTGGATACGTCATTTAATCATTTAACTCATCTAACGTGTGCTCCTGCAGGGAGCTTCAACACAAGGGACACTTTATAGATCACGTTGTTTAATTTTGTTTTCTTCTGTTATTTTCAGACAGCTATCATGCAGCCCAGGATGGCTTCAAACTCTCTATGTGGCTAAGAATGATCTTAAACTTCTGGCCCTTTTGCCTCCAACCTCCAGAGCAGTGGGAAAACAGGCACCCTCCACCATGGCTAGTTTAAGAACTACTATTAATTGAAACAAGGTTAAAATGGAGAATTGGTATTCCAGGGTTCCAGCAGTAAGTGCCAGATCCTCTTGGGATAGTCACTCTTCTTTGGGATGGGTACTAAAAGTGAGAGAAAGCCAGACACTGCCATCCAGGCACTTAGGAGGCCAAAGCAAGGGGATTCCAAACTACAGACCAGCTTGTGCCACATAAGGGCTTATCTCAGACAAACAAACAAACAAACAAACAAACAAACCCAAGACATAAGGATGCATGGTAGTACACACCTGTAGGCTCAGCATTGGGAGGGGAAGGCAGAGGATCAGGTTCACCACAGAGTAAGTTTGAGGCCAGCCTGGGCTACTTGAGATGCTACCTCAAAGCCCACCCTTCATATCACTGCCAGCCAAAGGTAATAAGTAAAGATATATCAAGGCTGGCAGTGGTGGCACACAACTTTAATCTCAGCACTGGGGAGGCAAAGGCAGGCAGATTTGTGAATTCGTGACCTACATAGTCTACAGAGTGAGTGCCGGGGCAGCTACACAGAGGAAACCCTGTATCAGAAATGAAAAACAAAACAAAAAGATGTATCAACAGCCTGTACACGGGCTGGAGAGATGGCTCAGCAGTTAAGAGCACCGACTGCTCTTCCAAAGGTCATGAGTTCAAATCCCAGCAACCACATGGTGGCTCACAACCATCCGTAATGAGATCTGGTGCCCTCTTCTGGGGTGTCTGAAGACAGCAACAGTGTACTTATGTATAATAAATAAATAAATTAAAAGAAAAGAAAAAAGAAGAGCCTGTACATATCAGAAACGACCTTAGAATGGACAAAAATTAGACCTAGACAAGTATCGATGCACTTAGTAATATTTAGAGTATATTGTAGTCTTAACTATCTAAAAAAATTATGACCGAAGATGTTCTTAGAGTATAACTAATGTGGTTATGAATTTGAGCTGTGTGGACTATAGATCTCTCTCTCTTTTTAAAAGACAATTTTGATTAGCAAAATTTCTAAGGAGTATCAGGACATTACAACAAAATAGACTGTACTGAGAAAACAAAACCAACCAACCAACCAACCAGCCAGCCAGTCAACCAACCAACCAACCAAACAGGGATGGGAGAGATGGCTCAGAGGTTAAGAGCATTTGCTGTTCTTGCAGAGGACCCAAGTTTGCTTGAGCATCCATGGCAGAGAGCCATGCCTGTCTGACAACCTTCTGTAACTTCAGCTTCCAGAGGGGTCTAGTGCCCTCTTCTGGCTTCCTTAGGCACTTGAACACATCGGCATACATTTACATAAACAATCACATATATATGTATTCATTACTAAACAGATTAAAACAAAAGAGAAAAAAAAAGCTAGGCTACAAAGTATTGTCCTCTTATTTTACATCCTTAAAAAGTACTCAGGAGCCAGGCAGTGGTGGCTCTCGCCTTTAATCCCAGCACTTGGGAGGCAGAGGCAGGCCGATCTCTGAGTTTGAGGCCAGCCTGGTCTACAGAGTGAGTTCCAGGACAGCCAGGCTATACAGAGAAACTCTGTCTCGGAAAACCGAAAAAAAAATTAAAAAACAAACAAACAAAAAACAAACAAACAAAGTACTCAGGAGGCAGAAGCAGGCGGGAAACTCCAGAAGTTTCTACACCACAAGTTCCAGGACAGTGACGGCTACATAGAGAGACATTGTTTCACAAATAAATAAATAAACAAACAAATAAAAATAAAAGAAGAACTGTGTGTGTGTGTGAGGCGTAGGTAGCTGCTTTAGTAGTCTCAGCAGAAATCAGGATATCCCAGAGGCATTGGTGGATGTCCCTTTACAGACTATTCAAATAAGGGCTCTCAAGAGATTGGAGTTTCTTTGGGAATCTATGCTGGGAAGAGAAAAAAAGCTGACATCTTGGAATCCAAAAGAGAAGAAACTTGTGTCTATCGAAGATTAAAATTTACCAGTTCACGTTAGGCAGATCCAAATGTTGTCTAGGTTATGAATATCTCTTCTACTGAAACCTTTTTCCAGAACCATGATGGATGGGGAATGGCCATCACGGTGTCTCTTTTTCTCTCTTTCTAGTGTAGCCACACTAAGTACATATGCTTTGTGCTATTAGTATGGCTCTTTAAAAAAATATTTCTATCTTATGTGCATTGGTATTTCGCTTGCGTGCATGTCTATGTGGAGGTCTTAGATCTTGTGGTTACCGACAGTTGCAAGATGCCCTGTGGGTGATGGGATCCTCTAGAAGAGCAGTCAATACCCCCAATCTCTTAGCCATCTCTTCAGCGCCTCGTATGACTCTTTTAATTGGTTTATTTGGACAAGTGGCTGAGTCTGAATTTTTAGGTCACTAAGGCACCGGCTTCAGCGGATGCCCTCGGGGTGTACTCTGCCCCCCAACACTGTTCTTCTTCTCCACAGCCCTTCCTCCCCTCTCTCTTAATGACCCCTCCCCTTGTGGGCGTGGCAGGCCCCAGGTGGGAGGAGATTGCATCTGAGTTTCCACATCATACTTCCTGGCTCCTGGAACCTTCTAGAAGTGTCAAGTGTCCTGGGGGTGTGGCAGCAGAACCGGGAGACACTCCTGGCTTCCAGAACCTGATAGGAAGTTTGATTCCAGTTTCTAGTGGTAGGAAGGAGAGCAAGTTCTCTGAGTGCGGTGTGTGTGTGTGTGTGTGTGTGTGTGTGTGTGTGTGTGTGTTTGTATGTGTGTGTGTATAATAAGGCACCTGTGTGGAGGCCAGAGGACAGCTTTCAGGAGTTGTCTCCTACCATATAGGACTCATGTGTCATCAGCTTTGGTGATAAAAAAAACCCAACTTTACCCACTGAATTATTAACCTGCCCATATTAAAGTCTTTTTATCTATCTATCTATCTATCTATCTATCTATCTATCTATCTATCATCTATCTATCTATCTACCTACCTATCTATCTATCATGTGTATAGTTGTTTTGCCTGCATGGATGTACCATGCACTGTCTGAGGAGACCAGAGAGGATGTTGGGTCCAGACACCACTTATCGTTAGCTGCTAAGTGGTTACTGACAACAGAAGCTAGGTCCTCTGCAGGCGCAGGCAGCGCTCACACCTGCTGAACATCTCTTTGGCTTCTCTACTTGCTCCCAGTCTTGAGAGATGCTTTTCATGATACCAAGTTTTAAGGAGACAGGTTTGGAGAAACTGAATAACTCAATCAAAGGACTCAGTGGGGACAGAGGAAGATAGAGCCCCCCCCCCCGAAAAGCCTTTGAGACCTCCACTACAGGGCAGGATCAAATGAGATAAAAAGTGTTTTTCACGGTGCCTGGGTTGGTGGTAAGTAATTGTTGTTACCTCCAACAATGATTGATATCTGTTGGTTAGTATAAAAAGAAACACCTTGCATATACAGGGATTGAGAAAGGCTTTTTTTTTAAATTACAAAATGTGAAATGGAACTTGGGGAGCAATGTCACAGTTTCACGAAGCAGATTTAGCTTAGCTTTGGTTCCCATTCAGCAACTCCTCCCTCCGCCCCCCTTTGCCCAGAACCCACAGCAACCCATCTGTCTCTCTTCTTCCTTTCTCTCATCTTCCAGGATGTACCGATCACCCTGATTTCCTTCTGCGGGGTGCTTGGTATTGAAATTTTACATGCTAGACAAGTGCTCTGCCACAGAGCTAACCCCCAATCTGAAGACAGCCCTGATTTGGTCACTGCATGTGATAGGCATGTGTCAGTATAGAAATGTACTTCATAAAAATGTACAAAGACGCTGGGCAGTGAGGGCACACGCCTTTAATCCCAGCACTTGGGAGGCAGAGACAGGAGGATGTCTGAGTTCGAGGCCAGCCTGGTCTACAGAGTGAGTTCCAGGACAGCCAGAGCTACACAGAGAAACCTTGTCTCGAAACACCCCCCCCCCAAATGTGCAAAGATTACAGGTCTGAGTAGAGTCTAATGGGCTGTCCCAAAGGCCCTTTACAGTTGGAATAAGTGAGCTCCAACACATTACTACGAAGACCCTAAGCTGCTATGCTGAGCCACGGTTTCCCAGTTTGGTTATGATCTTGAAGCTTCAGAAAAAGAGGATCTTTTATGCAAGAGAAAAATTTCAAAAGCCCATTCTCCGATGGGTGTGGTAGCAGGGCTCCCATTTGAAAATCCTCGAGGCAGGAAAATGGTTATGAACTTGAGGATAGCTTAGGTTACATAGAGGGTAGCTTGGGCTAAAGAGTGGGACCTTTAAAAATTACCTTTCTGTACTTAATGACTCAAAGACAAGTGTTTCCCCAATCGGGGGCTTCTGATGGAGATCAGATCACAGGAATGGAGGAGGAGGGAGAGAGAAAAGGGCAGGGGATGGGAAAAAACTGATATCAGATTTGCCTGGAAACCACACACTAAGAACTGGTGTCCCTCCCTGGAGCACCTAGCCCCCAACAACCAGGGTCTGAGCAAAGACAGATGTTTCTTCTTGAGTGCACATGGCACTGTGGTCCTATTGCAGGGTCTGTGCAGTCTCAGCTTTAGAGCTGACATCTCCCTAGAACTGCAGGAGAGCCCGTCTGATTAGACGGCAGTTCACGGAGGAGAAAACCCGACTTCCAGAGGCTTGAGTGAATAGTTAAGCAACAGCTAACTAAGTCTGTTTAGTCTCTTGTATGGAGTTAGCTGTGTTTCCCCAAACCTCCAGGTACAGATGGTAGTGCACAAGGCGTCAGAGACGGATGCCTTTGTTCTAGTCACCCTGCAGGGAGTTTGGTGGTTCCTAGTGTGTGTCCTCCATTGGTCAGATTCCTTTGTCCTCCTAAATTTCATTTCCATAGGGCATGGCTGCCTTTGTGAGGGTCACACACAGCAGTGGTTACATGTAGGCCTTTGTTATATAAACATGCAACCAATTGGCTATTGTTTATTTTGCACTCT
>NW_022196896.1:100113191-100117338 GCF_008632895.1 Mastomys coucha | reverse complement strand
ACAGAGTTACTCTGTGTAATATAATAGCCCTGGTTGTTTTGGAACTTACTATGTAGACCAAGCTGGCCTGAACTCACAGAGATACGACTGCCTCTGCCTCCTGAGTGCTGCGATTTCAGACCTGCATCATCACTGCTTGGGTAAGATGTTTAGTTTCCATGAAGCCGGAGTTATAGGTAGTTGTGAGGTGCCCTGCAGGTGCTGGGAATTGAACCCAGGTCCTCTGCAAGCCAGTGCTCAAATTCCCCCTTCTCTCTTTTTTCCTCAACCCTTCCATATAATTCTCCTTGGTATCTTTTTTTTTTTTTTGATACAGGGTTTCTCTGTGTAGCCCTGGCTGTCCTGGAACTCACTCTGTAGACCAGGCTGGTCTCGGACTCAGAAATTCACCTGTCTCAGCCTCCAAAGTGCTGAGATTAAAGGCGTGCACCACCACCGCCCGGCTCCTTGGTATCTTTTAAATTCATGGCTTTTTTTTTTTTGGTATTAATTGTTGTTATATATAGTATGTATGCATATGTATATGTATATATACATATATGTCCCTAAAATGTAAACAGCCTTCTTAGCTTGTATAATATTACTTGTATGTATGTTTTCAGGGCTGACCACATGGCATTAGAAAACAATTGGTGCGCTCTTTCTCTGGGGAAAAAGACTATTTTTCTTGCTCTCTCAACATTCCTTGGCTGCCTGTAGTTCTTTGTGTAGAGTTGAGACCTCATGGTCTTGCCCCTGTTGCTTTTTTGTTTGGGGCAGGGTCTCAGGTAGTTCAAACCAGCCTTGAACTTGTTGTTTGGTACAAGATGACATAGAAATCCTGACCCTCCTGTGTCTACCTCCTAGGTGCTGGGATCACTGGGCTGTACACCACACAAGGCCTAAGTCTTGCTTATTGACATGTGGGACTATGTTGAGGGGAAAGACCTACCAAGTACATCACTATCTATCTGGGTTCTAGATAAGAGGAATGCTCAACACTGGTGACAAGGTGGGGCTCCCTGAGCTACGTGCCTGAGGTCATGCTTATTCTCCCCACACCCATAACACCTTCAGAGTTGGAGCAAAGCCAGCTCTTTCAGGAAGACGGTCTTGTTTACAGAATGGGAACTGAGGGAGAGGTACGGATGTGGTCTCTTAGGTTTCAGTTGGGCAACAGGACTCTTTCCCATGTCGGAAATGACTAGATTTCTTCAGGGGCTTCTCTCAACACACAATACAAACAACATTCATGCCTGTGCACATACAACAGATGCATAGGTACAACACACAGACTGTAGGACACAAACACACATGTTTAGCATACATACATGAGCACATAGACCATGTATGTATAGGTAACGCACTCACATCCATGGAGTGCAGTTGTAGAATACACATACACACCACAGACCACACATATATATCCATACTCTAAACTGAAACCTTAGATGATGCACATTTAAAAATATAAACAAGTTTGCCCTAACTCCTTTCCCAGATATACACCCGAATTTTCTGGGAACCTCCCAGCAAGACTACTTCATTTACAGTAAGAGTCCACCTCAACTCCCTTGTGCAATCCTCATAGCTGATACTTTTATTTGATCAGCTGTAAGGCTGTCCAGTGCACCCCAGAACAACCCTAGGATCTCGTATAAGTTTAAATCTTTGAGATGGAACTGCAGAAGCTGCTGAAATTGTATGTGTAGCTACTGTAAAGACGTTTGAGAACAGTTCTTTCTCATAAACCCTATGCTATGGACTCTTCTTTTCCTATAACTCTCTCCCCTGTTTGCCCCCTGTGTTTGAAACTTTGTTTAAAAAAAAAAACAAAAACCTCTGCTTTAAAAACTCCAGCTCTGCTTTAGACTGATGCATCCTGAAATTCTTTCCTGCTGAGAAGCAAACAATCCCAGTTTTCCCTGAGCTGCAGGCAGCATCGCGGGGCTGTCTCCAGCTCCAAATGTCTTCTAATTTGTATTTATTTATTCCTGCTTTTTGTCTCTCAAGTGCTAGATATCTTTTTATAGAACCCAGACTTCTAGATTAGAATATTTGCTTGTGCCCAGCACACCAGTGTCTCAATAAAGAACGTAATTGTGTATTCCAGTTAAAGATCAAGAGATCACTCTAAAACACCTTAACAGGCAATTTAGTCTCACACCAAGAATCATATATTAGAAAAGGGTCAGAGGCTGGACTGTAGGAGCAGACAGTGAAAGAAATCAGAACAACTTACTCTGCAGGATTCTAAGAAAACAAATTCTAGTGAGAACTTAATACCCAGACAAACCCCTGCCCAGTGTCAATGTAGAGTAAAGTCAGTGTTGGAAAGGAAAGGTTTCAAAAGTTATTGCTTATATACCCTTTCTCAACAAACCCAGCGAAACACGAGAGTAGAATTCAGGCATGATGGGAGATGGGGTTGAATAGAACCTCTGTATTCCTTTGAAATCTGTCTGTTCATGCCTGAGTACACATAGTCATTTGTCTTAATGCTCATAAAACTAGCTGAGATTTAGTCCTGGCTACATTGCTCAAGGAGATAGGAGAAAGTTCATTGGTGCCTTTAGTCAGAACGTTGGAAGTGGTAGAATTGCTTGTGAACAGCAAGAAACTAGGCTGTCTGCTCCCAGAGATCAGGTCCTTTCAGAGAAAGGGAGAATCAACATTCACTTGTGATTTGAATGTGTAACATTTTCAGCAAGCTAGGACTAGTAATGGTCTTCCTCAATCCCCTCAAAAAAAAATAAAACAAACAAACAAAAAACCAAAAACCAAACAAAAAACCAAAACCAAAAACAACAACAACAACAAAAAAAACAAAACAAAAACCAAAACAAAACCAAAATTGCCCTGAGCCGGGCAGTGGTGGGGCACACTTTTAATCCCAGCACTTGGGGGCAGAGGCAGGCAGATTTCTGAGTTCAAGGTCAGCCTGGTCTACAGAGTGAGTTCCAGGACAGCCAGGGCTACACAGAGAAACCCTGTCTAGAAAAACCAAAAACTAAAACCAAACCAACCAACCAACCAAACAAACAAACAAAAAACCACCAAAACTGTCCTGAAAAAAAAAATCCATGGTTAGCATCTTATTTAATAAAGATTAAGATCAGGACCCACGAAGAGCTGGGCATGGTGGTACATGATTCCAGCACTTGAGAGGCTAAGGCAGGAGGATGGAAAGTTGTAGACTTGGGAGTGGGGAAGCTGACAATAAGGCAGGTTGCCTGATCTCATTTCTTTAACATTATGCTCAGCTCTCTTCTCCTCCGTGAAGTAAGACTGGAAAAGGAATGAACGCATGAAGAAGTTCAACGACTAATTTTGTCTTTCTTCTCAGATCACAGGATCATATGCATAGGAACTTCAAAATGATATTTTAAAAACTCTACTAAAACTAACAAATGAATTTATATGGCTTCACACTACAAAGTCAATTGTTTTTCTATACATCAATAACAAAAATCTGGAAGATAGAACTTTTTCAAAATTTCTTTATAGCAGCACCCTCAAAACTTCAAAATACATAGGAATAAGTTTGACAACATATCTGTGAGAACTGGGCATCCCAAACAGTGAAGCACAGTAAGGAATCAAAGGAGACTCATACAAGTGGAGATCAGTATGGCTGCAGACAAGGAGACAGCCTGACAGATGACCGTCTTCTCCAAATTGAACAGTGGATACAATACAAGCAGAGAGAAAACCTCAAGTGGAAATTCTGTTCAAACTGACAAGTTTAGAATTTACCTGGAAGTGCAATCAAAGCAATTCATGGAATGGGAGCAGTCTTAAGAGTGAACTTTCCAGGCTGAAACAAGACCATGGAGGCCCTCAGGGAGAGAGGTTCCCAAGAAAGCAACACAGTATCTAAGGAAGGCGACTGTAAGGAGAGCAGCAGGCAAGGCTGATGCGGTGATGAGTATGTGGGAAACCTTAACTCCGGGTGGGGTGGGGGATGGGTCCAAAGACGGGAATGTAAACACAGTATCCAACTGTGAATAATTGCTTACTTGGCCATGATAACAAAAAACGTCAAACCAAAAAGTATGATATCTGTGTCCTGGGAGAATATGGTATTTGAATTGGTTGGGTGTGGTTGAAAGGAGAGAGGCTGAGAACACTAAATTCTCCATTGCCAATATAGACAGTCAATAGAAAG
>NW_022196896.1:100112879-100113181 GCF_008632895.1 Mastomys coucha | reverse complement strand
TAAAGCCTTAACTTAGATTTTCTGTTGTTTTGTACTCGTCACTGCCTTAACACTCAAAGCATCTATTTAAGCTCTCCAGCTGAAGGAGAAATGCATGTCTGCTCGTGGCTCTTTGTAAATATAAGTGCAGAGATCTATGGCTTTAAGTTTTTGTGTCTATGGCAATGTGTCTTAATAGTTATAGGAAAAAGAATGGAGCATGTAGTTGTCCTTCATGTGCAAGAACTGTTCCCACAAAATCTTAGTCACCTGAACTCCCTTATGGTTGTTTGTAAACATAAATTCAGTAATTAAAGAGAAGC
>NW_022196896.1:100100562-100112869 GCF_008632895.1 Mastomys coucha | reverse complement strand
AAAAAGAAAGAAAAAAGAAAGAAAGAAAAATGAATGTGTGGACCACTATTAGATAAAAGAATTTTTTTGAGTTCAGTGTCCTTATCAATGATATGGGGGTTAGGGTTGGAGGCTTACTGGCTGTTGGCTTTTATCAGAAGTCATTTTGTGTGTGGTGGCACATACCTTGAATCCCAGTACTCAGGAGGCAGAGACAGGTGGATCTCTGTAGACCATCCTGGTTTATAGAGTGAATTCTAGGACAGCCAAGGCTAACAAAACAAAAACAAAAAACTAACAAAAAATACCCCTTTCACCCCCAACCCCTGCAAACGTCATTTCACAGCTCAACAATAGTTTAGTTAAAAATAAAATAGAGGGACTGGTGAGATGGCTCAGCAGGTAAGAGCAACGACTGCTCTTCCAAAGGTCGTGAGTTCAAATCCCAGCAACCACATGATGGCTCACAACCATCCATAATGAAATCTGATGCCCTCTTTGGGTGTGTCTGAAGACAACTACAGTGTACTTATATATAATAATAAATAAATCTTTTTTAAAAAAAGAGAATTTATTGAATGAAAATGAATACACAACATACTGTCTTAGTCAGGGTTTCTATTCCTGCACAAACATCATGACCAAGAAGCAAGTTGGGGAGGAAAGGGTTTATTCAGCTTAAATTTCCACATTGCTGCTCATTACTAAAGGAAGTCAGCACTGGAACTCAAGCAGGTCAGGAAGCAGGAGCTGATGCAGAGGCATGGAGGGATGTGACTTACTGATTTGCTTCCCCTGCCTTGCTCGGCTTGTTTTCTTATAGAACCCAAGACTACCAGCCCAGAGATAGTACCACCCACTAGGGGCCCTACCCCCTTGATCACTAATTGAGAAAATGTCCCACAGCTGGATCTCATGGAGGCATTTCCTCTCCCAAAGCTCTTTTTTCTGTGATAACTCCAGCTTGTGTCAAGTTGACACAAAACTAGCCAGTACAACATACTCAATCTTAATAGGCACAATGGAGGCTGTTCTAAGAGGCAAGCTTATAGCGCTAAGTGCCCAGACAAAGAAAATTGCAGAGATCTTATAGTAGCAATTTAACAGCACCTCTGAAAGCTCTAGGACAAAAGAATAAATCATGCCCACAAGGAGTAGACCTCAAGAAATAATCAAACTCAGTGCTGAAATCAATAAAATAAAAACAAAAAAATATTTACAAAGAATCAATGAAGCAAAGAGTTGGCTCTGACAAAATCAACAAGACTAACAAATCCCCAGTCCAAATTAACTAAAGGGTGGAGAGAGAATATCCAACTTAACAAAATTAGAAATGAAAAGGGGGACATCCAGACACTGAGGAAATCCAGAGAATCATAAGGACAGACTTTAAAAATTTATTCCCTACCAAGGAAAATATGAAATAAGTGGATAATTTTCTTGATACATACTATTTACCAAAGTTAAATCAAGATTCAACAGATAAGCAATTTAAACAGACCTATAACCCACAGTGAAAGAGAAGCACTCATTAAAAGTTTCCTAATTGGCCTGGTGATGGTGGCGCACTCTTTCATTCCAGCACTTGGGAGGCAGAGGCAGGCGGATTTCTGAGTTCGAGGCTAGCCTGGTCTACAGAGTGAGCTCCAGGACAGCCAGGGCTACACAGAGAAACCCTGTCTCAAAAAACCAAAAAAAGTTTCCTAATCAAAAAAGCCCTGTGTCTGACGATTTTGGAGCAGATTTCTACTAGACTTTCAAAAGAGTTAATGCTAATACTCAAGTTATTGCACAAAAACCAAACCACCAGAAGGGATATTTCCCAATTCATTTTATAAGGCCACAGTTACCTTGATACCCAAACCTACATAAAGACCCAACAAAGAAAGAGAATTACAGACCAATTTCTCTTATGAACACACACGCAAAAATAGTCAATAAAATATTAGCAAACCAAATTCAAGAGCACATCAAGAAGATCATCTCCCAAGATGAAGTAGGCAGCACATATAAACTGATAAATGTAATCTACCATATAAGCAAACTGAAAGAGGAAACCAAACCACACGATCATCTCATTAGATTCGGAAAGGGCCTTTAACAAAACCCAACACGCTTTCATGATAAAAGTCCTAGAGAGACTAGAGACACAAGGGATGTATCTCAACAAAATAAAGGCAGTTTCTAGGAAGTCCATAGCCAAGATCAACTTAAATGGAGAGAAACCCAAAGCAATTCCAATAAAATCAGGAACAAGACAAAGTTGTCTATTCTGAAGTATTAGCTACAGCAATAAGACAAATGAAGGAGATTAAAAAAAAAACATTCAGATTGGAAAGCAAAAAGTCAAAATATCTTTATTTACGGATTATATGACTGTAGCTAGACTTTTGGCTACTTTATGGGTTCCTACTTCTAGGATGCTTCTCCACTCTTATATCCCTTCCAACCTCCCAACACTAGGTAGAAGAGAAAGAAGATCAGAGAGGAAAGGGGAAGGGCCCTCTTTATCATTGGGTTACTTTCTGCTGATTAAGGGCATCGAGTTTCTTGGGGGCAATTTCCTTGGGGGGCAAACTGCAGCAGCCACTGCTGCCCAGCACCTCCCAGGGTTCTCGCCTTTAGATCCCTCTCAAGAATTCCAAAAGTCATACCCTTGTCAAAACTATCTGCAGCTGGCAAACTCACCCCCCTGCCAGAGCATGAGGTAAGTCCTAGTCTGCCACTGTGGATAATTTGTAGCAGCTCCATATCCCACACCTGGGATTAAAACAAAAACTTATTCCCATACAATTTCTATGTTTTTAAAGAAAGTAAAATTCTCACTATATATGATAATATGCATAAGTGACCTGAAAAACTCTGTCAGGAAACTCCTATGGCTGATAAACATTTGCAGCAAGTAGCTGGATACAAAATTAACTCACAAAACCCAGGAGCCTCACTATATACAAATGACAAATGGACTGAGAAAGAAATGAGGGAAGTAGCACATTTCACAATAGCCTCAGATAATATAAAGTACCTTAGGGTAACGCTAACCAAGCAAATGAAAGGCCTGAATGATAAAAAAAAGTCAAGTCATTGAAAAAAAGAAACTAAAGAAGGTATCAGAGGAATGCCCATGCTTATGGATTGGTAGGATTAACATAGTAGAACTGGCTATTTTACCAAAAGCAATATACAGATTCAGTGCAATCCCCATAAAAATTCCAACACAATTCTTCACAGACCATGAAAGGACAATTTTTTTTAAACTTTTATTGCATTATGATGAGAAAACTTACATGATTTTTTTTTTGTTTTTGTTTTTGTTTTTGTTTTTTCGAGTCAGGGTTTCTCTGTATAACCCTGCCTGTCCTGGAACTCACTCTGTAGACCAGGCTGGCGTCGAACTCAGAAATCCGCCTGCCTCTGCCTCCTAAGTGCTGGGATGAAAGGCGTGCGCCACCAGCGCCTGGCATGAAAGGACAACTTTAAGCTTCATATGGAAACACAAAAATCCCAGGATAGCTAAAACTATCCTGAACAATAAAAGAACTGCTAGAGGTATTACCACTCCCAATTTCAAGTTGTATTATAGAATTATAGTAATAAAAAATGCATGGTATTGACATAAAAACAGACCTGTTGATCAGTGGAATCAAATCGAAGACCCAGATATAAATCTGTACACCTATGGACACCTGATTTTTGATTAAGAATCCAGAAATACATCATATTCAACAAATGGTGCTGGTCAAACTGGATGGCAGCATGTAGAAGAATCTAAATAGATCCATACTTATCACCCTTCACAAAACTAAACTCCAAATGGACCAGAGACCTAAACATAAACCCAGATACACTGAGCCTGAAAGAAGAGAAATTGAAGGATAGTTTTGAACTCATGGGCACAGGAAGCACTGTCAGAGCAGAAAGTAAGATCAACAATTAGTAACGAGAGCTCATGAAAATGAAGTGCTTTTGCATGGCAAAGGAAACTGTCATTTGGACAAAGTGTGGGTCTACAGAATGAGAAGAGATTTTTTTTTTACCAGCTCCACATCTGATAGAGGGTTAATATCCAAAATATATAATGAACTTGAGAAAATAGTTATCAACAAAACAAATAACCTAATTAAAAATGGAATACAGATCTAAACAGAGAATTCTCTTTTTTTATTGGATATTTTCTTTATTTACATTTCAAGATTTCAAGTGTTATCCCCTTTCCCGGTTTCCCTTCCTCCTGGAAATACCTCATCACACCCTCCCTCCCTCACCCACCCACTTTCACCTACCTGCCCTCAATTCCCTTACACTGGGGCATCTATTAAGCCTTTATAGGACCAAGGACTTCTCCTTCCATTGGTGCATGACAAGGCCATCCTCTGCTACATATGCATCTGGAGTCATGGGTACTCACTCCTTTGTTGATGGCTTAGTCCCTGGGAGCTCTGAGGGAACTGGTTGGTTGATATTGTTGTTCTTCCTATGTGGT
This sequence comes from Mastomys coucha, assembly GCF_008632895.1. NCBI lineage: Eukaryota > Metazoa > Chordata > Mammalia > Rodentia > Muridae > Mastomys > Mastomys coucha. The sequence goes on along the minus strand of NW_022196896.1, from coordinate 100,108,407 downwards.
TGCAAATCCCTCAACTCCTTCAGTCCCTTCTCTAACTTGTCTATTGGGGACCCTGCATTTAATCCATGGTTGGCTGCTAACACCCACCTCTGTATTTGTAAGGCTCTGACAGGGCCTCTCAGGAGACAGCCATCTCAGGCTCCTTTCAGCATGCACTTCTTGGCATCTACAATAGTGTCTGGGTTAGATAACTGTATATGGGATGAATCCCCTGGTGGGACAATCTCTTGGTGGCCTTTCCTTCAGTCTCTGCTCAACACTTTACCTCCATATTTTCTCCTGTGAGTATTTTGTTCTCCTTCTAAGAAGGAGTGAAGCACCCACACTTTGGTCTTCCTTCTTTTTTTTTTTTTTTTAAATGTTTATATTCTAATTTAATGTTACCAGCAATTTGCTTTTAGGGTTTTTTTTTTTAAAGATTTTTATTTATTTATTATATATAAGTACACTGTAGCTGTCTTCAGACAGACTCCAGAAGAGGGAGTCTGATCTCGTTAAGGGTGGTTGTGAGCCACCATGTGGTTGCTGGGATTTGAACTCAGTACCTTCAGAAGAGCAGTCAGTGCTCTTAACCACTGAGCCATCTCTCCAGCCCCTGGTCTTCCTTCTTATTGAGCTTCATGTGGTCTGTGAATTGTATCCTGGTTATTTGGCGCTTTTGGGCTAGTATCCACTTATTAGTGAGTGCATACCATGTGTGTTCTTTTGCAACTGGGCTACCTTACTCAGAATGATATTTTCTAGTTCTATCCATTTGCCTAAGAATTTCATGAATTCATCATTTTTAATAGCTGAGTAGTACTCCACTGTGTAAACGTATCACATTTTCTGTATCCATTCTTCTGTTGAAGGACATCTGGGTTCTTCCTAGCTCCTGGGTATTATAAATAAGGCTGCTATGAACATAGTGGAGCATGTGTCCTTATTACATGTTGGAGAATCTTCTGGGTATATGCCCAGGAGTGGTATAGCTGGGTCTTCAGGTCTATGTCCAATTTTCTAAGGAACCACCAGAGAACCAAATAACCCTCTTAAAAAATTGGGGAACAGAGCTAAACAAAGAACTCTCAACTGAGGAATACTGAATGGCTAAGAATCACCTAAAGAAATGATCAACATCCTTAATCATCAGGGAAATGCAAATCAAAACAACCCTGAGATTCCACCTCACACCAGTTAGAATGGCTAAGATCAAAAACTCAGGTGATAGCAGATGCTGGTGAGGATGTGGAGAAAGAGGAACACTCTTCCACTGCTGGTGAGAATTCTCAATAGAAGAAACTTAATGGCTGGGAAACATTTAAAGAAGTGTTCAACATCCTTAGCCATCAGGGAAATGCAAATCAAAACGACCCTGAGATTTCATCTTGGACCAGTCAGAGTGGCTAAGATCAACAAAACAAGTGACAGCTCCTGCTGGCAGGGATGTGGAGAAACAGGAACGCTCCTCCATGGCTGGTGGGAGTATAAACGTGTACATCTACCATGGGAATCAGTGCACCAGTTCCTAGGAAGATGGGAACTGATCTGCCTCAAGATCCAGCTATACCATTTTGGGGCATATGCCTAAAGGATTCTCTACCACAAAATACTTGCTCAACCATGTTCATTGCTGCTGTATTAAGAATACACAGAAATTGGAAACAACCTAGATATCGCTCATCAGAGGAATGGATGGAGAAAATGTGGTACATTTACACAGTGGAGCATCACTCAGCCATTAGAAAATGATATCATGAAATTTGTAAGAAAATACATGGGACTGGGGAAAAAAATCATCCTGTGTGAGGTAATCCAGACCCAGAAAAATGAATATGATATCTACTCACTTATATGTGAATACTAGCTGTGAAGTCATTGATAACCAAGCCACAATATTAAGAACCACAGAGGGTAGGTATAGAATAAGAGTCTAGAAAGAACAGATAGATATCTTTAGGAAAGGGAAATAGAAAACAGTTATGGATGGATGAGTGGGGCTGGAATGGGAGGATCAAGTGGAGAAGGATAGGTGAGGGAAGGTTGTGGGAGAATACAGGGAAAGACAGCTAAAATTAAGGGGTATTTGAGGAGTAGCATGGAAACCTAATACAGTAGAAACTTCCATATATATATATATACATGTATGTATATATACACACACATATATATTTGTATATGTACAAATATATATATTTGTATATGTGTATATACATGTATATATACCTACATGTATATATCATATTCATTGAGTAGATATCATATTCATTTTTCTAGGTCTGGATTACCTCACACAGGATGATTTTTTTTCCTAGTTTCATGTATTTTCTTACAAATTTCATGATATCATTTTCTAACAGCTGGGGATTTGGGAATTAAAGACATGTGCCACCATTGCCCGGCCATTATATTTTTTAAGATGAATGAATGAATGCTTTGGGCTGCATCATTAGATCTCTTTTCAAACAACTGCACTGTTGTTTGATTAAACATGTTTACACAGCATCATGAAATGTCATTCTCTGGATGTAGCACAAAATCTACATGATTTGGATTTTAAAACTTTTATTCTGTGTATTTAGTGTGTATACGTGTGCATGTGGAAGCCATATGAAAACTTGCAGGCTCTGGTTCTGTCCTTCCACCATTTGGGACCCAGAGATCAAACTCAGTTGTCAGGCTTGGAGGCAACAGCTGCCATCTTTGGTTTGGTTCTAGATATATAAACAGTGTCAAGTCTAGTCGGTTGATGTTAGACTCTGGGTCTGGACTTGTAGAGCAGCTAACTTATGTCTAGTTAATTTTAAAAACTATTTATTTATTTGTATGTGTACAGATTTGTTTTTGGAGGTCACAGGTCAATTTTCTGGAGTCAGTTCTCTCCTTCCACTTAAGAAATACTTATTTGTTCATTTTTACTTATATAAGTACACTGTAGCTGTCTACACCAGAAGAGGGCATCGGATTCCATTACAGATGGTTGTGAGCTACCATGTGGTTGCTGGGAATCAAACTCAGAACCTTTGGCAGAGCAATCAGTGCTCTTAAGCACTGAGCCATCTCTGCAGCCCTTACCTTCTACCTTGATTAGGAGGTAAGGCCTCATCTGTGATAAGTATTCAAGTTTCTGGCTTGTCCGCTTCCCACTTCATTATCGGAATGTGGTGGTGTTAGGACTGGAGATAGGAGCCACTGCATTGGGCAAGAAAAGGGAGAAGCAAGGGACGGAGGGAGGGAAGGAAGAAGAAGGGGAGGAGAGGGGAGGAGAGAGAGCGGGGAAAGGAGAGACAGAGACAGACAGAGATTGGGAGACCCAGAATCGAACGCAGCCACTAAGCTTTCGCGGCCAATACTTTTACCTGCTGAGCTACCTCACCGCTCTGAGGTCTTAGCTCATTTTAACTGGCCATGCCGTTTCCTTCAGTGCCCCCTCGGATTTGCTTGTTTCCTCAACACCATCCTGGTCTGATTTTAAGTTAAAGATCAAGAAAGAGATCAGGAAGCAGAGCAGCAGTGGAGCCGTGGTCTCCATTCCGAGGTCCTTTTGAGATGGTCAGTTTCTGAAGCTGCTCTGATTTGGCTCCTAAGATCCATTCCTGGCTGGGGTCTGCCGCAGCCTTGGTGTGGGTATGTATGTTGAATGAGGAGGACTGGGCACATTTTGTGTTCTGTCAGCCAAGTCTTTCTAGAACCATTGGATGCAGGAGCATGTCCAAGTCCTTTTAGAACAGTGGAGGAGGGCGGCCAAACATAACTCAAACTTTTTTTTTCCTGTTTGTTTTTATGAGCCAGAGTCTCATTAGCCTAGGCTGGGCTTAAGTTCACTATGTAGCCAAGAGTGACCTTGTGTTCCTCTTCTCTCTGCCCCCACCTCACCAAAACTTCCATTACCAGCATCTGCCACTACATTTAACCCTATCTTTCCTTTAATTTAAATTACTCATTTAGATTTTTTTTTTTTTGAGACAGGCTCTCAGTATGTAGTCCTGACTGGTCTAGAACTGGCTATGTAGATCAGGCTGGACTACTCATAGACTATGTAGACCAAGCTGAACTCAAACTCATGGAGACACTCCTGCCTCTCTGCCTTCAGAGTGCTAGGATTAAAGTTATGTGCCACTATGCCTCATCTCTCCCTTTCAAAAATACAATTATTTTATTTTATTCCTATCTCCGAAGTTACTAGCGTGGCAGGGTCACTTTTTATATGTTTATTGGCCATTTGCATTTCCCTAGACCCTATCTAGGTCCTCACTTTCTCCTGTTGGGGTTACCTTGGGGTGGCCTACACTTTGGGAGGAGGATGAGTCTTAAGAAAATACTTAGGAGAATCAGGAATGGATCTTGGGAGCCAAATCAGAGTAGCTTCGGAAACTGACTATCTTAAAAGGACCTCAGAATGGAGGCCATGGCTCCACTCCTGCTGAAAAGAGATCAAACCTAGCCGGGCGGTGGTGGTGCACGCCTTTAATCCCAACACTTGGGAGGCAGAAGCAGGTAGATTTCTGACTTCGAGTTCGAGGCCAGCCTGGTCTACAGAGTGATTTCCAGGACAGCCAGGGCTACACAGAGAAACCCTGTCTTGAAAAAACAAAAACAAAGAGAGAGAGAGAGAGAGAGAGAGAGAGAGAGAGAGAGAGAGAGAGAGAGAGAGGAGAGATCAAACCTAGGACAGGCCACCTGGTAGGAACCAAGGCTTCAGCTTGGCACAGAGCCAGCATGGAGGGGAAGCTGGCCCTGCTGTTGGTGGCCAGGGGAACATGTTTGACCTCATACTTGCAAGGCCCTGTTGAGAAATCAATACTGTATCCGGCCTCCTTTTTCTCTGGAAAGGTGTCTTTTGCTGAGTTGCTGGGGAAGGGCCTTGAGTTGAGGCCATAATTACTTCTCCTTACCACTGTCCCCTTCCACAGCTGCTCCCCCTTGGGCAACTGGAGTGACCCGGGAAGCTCCCGATGCCAGGCCTTCTTCCTTTGGCTAGAGCTTGAGGGTGTTGGAGACTGGAAGATTGCAATGAGGGTGGGTATAGGACACATTCTTGAAAGTGACAGTGCCACCCCCACATACATGTTTCTCCTTTCCCGTTTACGTCGCTGCTGTTGCATAGGCTTTCCTTCAAGCTAACCTGCCAACATCGTCACCAGATAGATCATCTGGGTTTGTTGACTGTTGACCCATCCTTCACAGAAGGATGCTCATGGGACCTGACCTAAGTATCCAGGCACAGTTGTATGCAATTCTAAGTATCCCAATCAGTTGTATGCAATTCTGTCCTAACTGAACAGAGACTCAGAGAGGGGCTAGAAGATACAGGCAGGGAAGGACTAAGGCAGGAAACTCCATCTACACAGTCCAGGGAACCTTCACCCATGCTGGTTGTAGGCCCTCCAGTGTGGCTGCCTTAAGGTCATCTATGTTCCTGTCCACAACCCTTCACCCATTGCTCTGCAAGTAATGACCAGGATGAGCTTTGGTGGAATCTACCTCTGTCACTGAGACCCTAGAAGAAGGTGTAGAAATTGTTTATGTCTCCCTCAGGGAGGTTTTTAGCAGCACTAGTTCTTTTGGTCAGTGAGTTTTAAACTTGAGTCTAGATTCTAGAGTTTCAGGACTCTTTTCATTACATTTTTATTCACGTATTTATTTATTTATTTCATGTATGTGTGTGTGTCTATGTGTGTGTGCATACACGTGTACTCAACATCATGATGCACACTCAACAACACGATGCACAGTTGGTGTTTGTCCAGGTCATGTTGTACTCGTGGAGGCCAGAGGACAACTTCCAGCAGTAAGTTCTCTCCTTCCACCATGTAGGTTCTGGGGATCAATTTCAGGTCATCAGGTTTGATGCCTTTAACTACCGAGGACCTGTGACGGCTAATATTATCAACTTGATAAACCAGTAGGAGACAAGCCTCTGGGTATGCCTATAAAGATTGTGTTGATTAGGTTAATTGAGATGGAAACACTCATCATAAAAGTTGGCGGCATCATTCTCTGGGCTTGGAATCTGGACCTCACATGAAGGAGAAAGCCAACTGAGCAGGAGCGTCCATCGCTCTTTGCTTCCTGACTGGAGATGCAATGTGACCAACTCCTTCAAGTTCCTACAACCATGCCTTTCCCATATTGATGCTTTGTGCCACTAAACTGTAAACTAAAATAACCTTTTTCTTTTCGAGTTGCTTTTGTCAGGGCATGTTAGCACCAGGAAAGTAACTAAAATAGGTTTAATTCTCAGCACCACAAAAAAAGAAGAGACTCCTCATTCGTATTTGCAGTCAATCTTGTTCCCACGTCTTACCACTTCCCCACCCCCCCAGTCACGAACAGACACCTATCTACTTTCTGATCCATAAATTTGCCTTTTCTGGACATTTGATTCACAAATTATCTCATAGTACATTCTCTTCTGTTCTAGAGCCTTTCACTTAGCATACTCTGTTCCAGACGGACCTGGAATTCACTATGTAGGTCAAAATGGCCTGAAACTCTTGAGTGTTAGGACTGTAGGTATGAACCACCATACTGTTTTCAGTCTTGTTTCTAAACCAGCACATTCAAGGAATCCTGCAATGTGGGTGTACTTTCATTGTTTTTCTAACCATGTCTCTAGGGATGGATATTTTGGTTGTCTTCAAGCTTTGGCTTTTCCACACAGTGCTGCAGTCTATCCTTTCCATGTGAGCTCTGTGAGCACAGCTGAAGGACCAGGTCCTAGAAGTGCAGTTCCTGGATTAAAGAGTGTGTACATTGAGAGAGAATTAATCAGCCAGGTATGGAAGTGCAGACTTGTTATCTCAGCACTCGAGAGGCTGAGGTAGAAGATTGTGAGTTCAAGAACTGGCCCGGGTTACATAGTGAGACCCTGTCTCAAAAACAAAACAAACACATTATAAAAAAAGGCATTCTTTAATTGCTTTCTCTGAAGATACCTAGTTCACTGTCCTACCAGAAATGGGGAGATAGGATATTATAATCAGGCAAGTTTGACCTCAAACTGTAGACTGTAAAGCTTGGATTTGACTCCCTACAATGAATCCTCAAAACTGCCCAAGCTGCCCTTCTTATCTCTTTCTCCTTACTGACTGACTCCACTGGTTTTAATGGATGAAATATTTTCATAGTAATAGCTCATGTACTAGTGGCTCCAATAATCTATAGCTTAAAGAATACAATACTACAAGGATTCCCATCCATCCATCATGTAGGTTAAGAAAGAAGACTTTACCAGTGTCTCAAGAACCCTGCTTGCGCCAGGCAGTGGTGGCGCACGCCTTTAATCCCAGCACTTGGGAGGCAGAGGCAGGCAGATTTCTGAGTTCGAGGCCAACCTGGTCTACAGAGTGAGTTCCAGGATAGCCAGGGCTACACAGAGAAACTGTCTCAAAAAACAAAACAAAACAAAAAAGAAGAACCCTGCTTGCTCGGAGCACCCTAGCCTTACCCTTGAGTGTAGGCTCCCTAATGTTTGTGGTCACTCTTCCTTTGCTTAGCGTTTCAGTTGCAGTTGTTTGGAGAGCTTATGTTGAGTCAATTTAGCTCAGATGGAACTGTTTCCCTAATTTTCTTCCTTTCAGACTTCAGAAGAGCACAGGCCAACAGGGACCTTTATGTGAGATCTGGAAGCTGGAAGGTGGGCATTGGCAAGTATGCTTGTTAATGCTTTGGAAGGTCAGCCCAAGGCCCGTAGCATGTTCCTTATCTGCTGGCTGTTGTGTTGGTGTGAAATAGCAGCTGGATCCACAGCATCTCAGTGTGTAAAAGGTTTTCTTCGCCCGGCAGTGGTGGCTCATGCCTTTAATCCCAGCCCTTGGGAGGCAGAGGCAGGCAGATTTCTGAGTTCGAGGTCAGTCTGGTCTA
>NW_022196896.1:100063165-100100552 GCF_008632895.1 Mastomys coucha | reverse complement strand
AAAAAAAAGTTTTTCTTCATGATGCAGCTCACCAGCATCTGCAGCCTATCACTCATGCGTCCATGTATGTGTGCCTGTGTGTGCGCTCCACTTCATGTCTGTTTTTTCTTCAAAGCTGTCCTGCTAGATTCGGGTCTCATTCCAGAAGCAATGCCAAGAGCCTGACACAGACTACTTCACAGCTCCCACCATGATAGGAAGTCACACCTCTGATCTCTCCTTGTGGTTCTGAGCCTCAGGTTGAACCCTGACTCACATAACAGGGGTCCTCAATTGATGGATCTACTTTGCCTGTCTTTAAGTTTTATCTTGGGCTCTGATGGCTTCTTTGACCATTTACCAGTACAGAGCAGGCGATCAGTCCAAGCCTGGTCCCACAGCTGTGTCCCCACTCCTCAGCTGGTTCTCATCTGTCACCACCATAGACACTCAGCAATGTCATTTTAATGCATTCATTTAATGCACAGACAACATGGATAGATCTTACCAGGATGTGTGAGACCCCTGGGGAAGTTACCCACACAATTTCTCACTATATTATAGGGGCCTGAAATGAGACAAGGATTCCCTTATATCATTTATATCTATAGTCCTAACACTCAGGAGCTTCAGGCCACTGGAGTTCTAGGTCAGTCTGGCAGAGGGTATGCTGAGTGACAAAAGCAAATATCTGGCAAAAGTTGAGCTGAGTATTTGAGTTGTAGACCATCTAGCCATGAGACAGCACTCAGTTGCTTCACCCAGCTTGGTTTCAGTTTCCTTAGTACCTATGGGTTGGGAACCTGCTGACCTCATTGACCCTGAAAGTGGTGCAGTTCTCCACAAGAGTCTATGTACAGTGTATGTGAGTATAGCATATAAACAAGGGGAAAGTGATCCTTATTACTATTATCACAAGTATTGTTGTTACTGTTGTTGGCTGGAGATCAAATCAAGAGCCTCTAGAATACTAGGTAAGCTACGTCCCTTACTACTGAGCTACACCCTCAACCCTAGGAAACATTCCTGGGCATGTATTTATCTATCTATTGATCTAGATATTTATTTATTTATTTATTTGTTACAAGGTCTCATGCAGGTTAGGCTCCTCTTGAATTTGCTGTGTAGTTGAGGATGACTTCGAACCTCTATTTTCCCTTTTACTTCCTAGCAGCTAGAATGATGGGTGTGTGCCACCATGCCTGGTTTATGCGGCACTGGGGACTGAACCCAGGGCTTCATGCATGCCAGGCAAACACTCTACCATGGCGCTACATCCCTAGCTCCCGGGGGAGATACTTCTAAATGCCCCTCAAATAGACTGGAAGCCTCTTGGTTTTGCTCAATAAAGGAGCCCATCCTGGAGAGGCGGGAACGTGCATGGAGAGGCCTCATCAACTCAGAGGGAGATGGCTCAGGACCAGAACAGACGGTGTTATTCTATGGAGAGGAACATACTTAAGAAGCAAGAAAAACAGGTTCAAAGCAGGGAAGGACTGGGCCCTTAGACAGTGGGACTCAGGTCTGGAATGTAGCAAGGAAGAAAAGAATCAACAGCTCAAAGGGAGCTCTGCATATGCCCTTTCCTGGTGACACTCTGACTGGTGAGGGACTTGTGCCAAGACTGTTCATATGAGAGAGAGCAAGTGTGGGGGGCAATCAACAGTGTTCACATCAGTATTTCTGGAGTCTGTGTACAGTGTACGTGAGTGTAGCATATAAACATCTCAGCTGCTCTTGCTCTGGGCTCTTGTGTCTTCCTTATTTTCTGAGGACAGTAGCATCCCCAGGCCTTGTTTGAGGAGCAGAGAGCAGAAAGCTGAGACCTGGAACAAAGGTGAGCCTTAACTTGGTCTCCTCCCTCTGACAGTCATCTTGAGGAGCGATCTGGCCAGACGTCGTGCTCAGGGAGAACAGCGACAGTTCCCTCTGGCAACTCTACGTGCTCTTCAGCATTTCCGTCCTGCTGAATCAAAGGGATGGTTGAGTCACACTAGATCCTGAGGTCCTGATTCTGAGCACAGCACAGGGCATTGAATGTGCTTGAAACAGGGACTGTATACTGACTGACTTAATCCTTTTGGCTGAACATTTATATAAATTATGCATAAAAGCTGCCTGCCCTGGAGCGTCGTTCTGCCCTCCTGCTCGAACTATGGGGTTCAGTCCCTCTTAATGCAAGAGCCTACGGTCATAGCTGACTGCTCAGATTCAGGGCCCCTCTTGACAAAGATCCTTCAGAGACAAACCCTGTTTATTCAGGGCATTGCTGTGTTCCAATCCCCCTGGAAGATCTGTCAGTCAATGTGTATTGAAAAGATAATTCAGAAGCTAGGGATATAGCTCAGTTGGTAGAGTGCCTAGTAGGCACAGAGTCCTGGGTTCAACTTCAGTACCATATAAACCAGACAGGGTGGTGCATATCTATAGTCCCAGCACTTGGGAGGTAGAGGCAGGAGGACCTTTTGATAAAGTTTATCCCCAGTTATATAGCAAGTTTCAGGCCAACCTGGCATACATAAGACTTAAAACTGAACCCAACCCACACTCAAACCCGCCCCTCCCTGCAAGAATGACTCAAATCCTTTGTCTCCTCTGACAGGTTACAAATCACCTCCCCACTCGGAACTAGTGCCTGCTTGCCACACCTTGAACGTGGGTGGGAGTTGGAAAGAGGAGAAGGGAGTGGAGAAGAACTCTTCCCTGGGATCTGCTGATGGAGTCTCCTGACCTTCACGCTTCTCCAAGGAGCTGAGCAGCTGAACTTCTGACTCTCTGTGCCTTCTAAGCCTGTTCTTGATGCTTTTGAATGCTGTTCCAACCAAGGACATGGGAACACTGGAGGGATCCAGCACATAGTTCTTCCAAATGATCCATGTTCAGTTGAAGGGGACTTGGGCTGGACATGAAGGGGCAGACAGACAGGGACAGGCAAGGACAGGCAAGGGCAGGCAGGGACAGGAAGGGACAGGAAGGGACAGGCAGGTACAGGCAGGGCTCATCTCCTCACTCTAGGGCACAGTTAAATGGTTCAGCAAGCAAGGACCCTTGCCATCGGGTTGTCTTCTGGCCTACATACATGTGTTAACATGGTGGGGTGGGGGAAGAATGTTAAAAAAAAAAACAACCAATTAAGACAACACACACTCTCACTCAGGACTTCTGTTCATCGTTACCCAGCAGCTCCTTGGAAGCACTGAAATAAATGCCCAACTACAAGTGGTCTATATATTTTTTAAAAAGACATTTAATGGTCACACTTTACAGGAAATTACAAGGTAGATAGTTTTGCACTGGTTCAGTGGTTAAAGAACATTTTTTTTACTTAGATTTTTATATTTTTTTTAGTAAACCGAGGTAAAACACACATCACAAAAATGACCATTTTAGCTTTATTTTGGTTCATTTGTTTGTTGAGGTGCTAGGGTCCGAGCCTGAGTTCTCAGAGGTGTTAAATAAGCACTCTCCCAGTGAGCAATAGCCAGTCCTCGTTTTAACGCCTTTAATACAATGGCAATGAGTACTTTCACACTATTACACAGGGATCAGGGCCCACCGTCAGGGCTTTTCCATCATCCCTAACTGGAGCTGTGTCTTCCACACTAACTCCCCACCCTTCCTCACCCAGCCTCCAGTCGTCACTATTTGATTATTTTGGCACTTCTCATTGTGGGATGCTCTTCCATTGTGTATAGACACTGTGTTTAACGTACCCATTCACCCTTTGGCCATCATTTTAGTTGCTTTGACTTATGAATAATGCTATTGTGAACATTGGCACACAAATGTCTGAGCCCTGGCTTTCAATTCTTTTGGGTACCCTATTTAGAGATGGACTTGATGCATTACGTGGCGATTCTATATTTTATGTTTTATGGAAAACTGCTACACTATGTCCCAATGCGTATGGGGTACTTTGGTATATGTCTACCGGTAAGGTGAAAAGTTCCCTCTTTCCTACTTCCTCGATGACACTTGCTATTTTCTCTCCTCTACCTCCTCCTTTTACTGCTAACTGTTCTGATGGGTAAGAGGAAGTATCTCACTGTAATTTTTATGTGTGCTTCTTAGAAAAGAGTGTTTGTGGTCTAGTGTTAGGATGGACCAACTCTATCAGTAGATGTACCAAGATGGAAGGGAGTGAACTGCCAGCATAGGGATTCTAAACTCTGCAGTTGGGGCTCTGGTAAGAAAGTGACCTCTGTCTCCCTGTAACTGTAAAGGAGAGGTGGCATCAATACAAATACACAGTCTCTGGTAATGAGCCATGCTGAAGGATAAGAAGGAACCCTGAGGGGCCACTGTTTAGGTGGACAGTCTTAGAGGGTAGTGGAGGTGTTTGCTGAAGAAGAGCTAACAAAAGAAGGCCTGCCCTCTTTGGCTAAGAACTCCTTGCTGACAAGGCCATAAGTAGCCATGATCTTGAGAAGTCCATGGCGAAATTTCTGACCAATAAAGGCATAGATGATGGGGTTAAGGCAGCTGTGGAGGAAGCCAAGAATCTCTGTAGCATCCAAGGCTCTGTCAATGTCATGGCGGCGCTCACAGGTCTCCTTGATCTGCTTGGTTCTCATGAGGGTGTCTGTGAACAGGACCAGGTTATAGGGCAGCCAGCAGAGTAGGAAGACGAGGACCACAGCGAAGATGACCCGCATGGCCCGGTGCTTCTGCCCCATGTGGGCCTTAAAGAGCGTGCGCAATGTGAACCCATAGCAGAACAGCATGATGAGCAGCGGCACAAGGAAGCCAAAGGTCTGTGGCAGGATGCGCAGTACCACCCTCAACTTGGATGTCTGGTTACCTACATCCTCATAGCAGACTAGGGTCGAAGGGTTTGCCCTAACAGTATTTCGTAGAATTGAGATGGGAAGGGCCAGAATTAGTGATAGTAACCACATGGTTATGCACACAAACTTGACCAAGTGTCTCTTCTGGATCAGTGTACTTGTGGCATGGACAATGGCCAAGTAGCGGTCCATGCTGATGCAGGCTAGCAGCAGAACACTGCTGTAGAAGGTAACCTCTTTCACGTACGAGAATATCTTGCACAGGATCGGGCCAAAAATCCATCCCTTTACTTTAGATGCAGCCCAGACAGGCAAGGTCAGGGCAAAGAACAGGTCAGCAATGGCTAGGTTCAGCAGGTAGACATCGGTGACAGAGCAGGTGCTCCGGTTGTATAAGATGACCAGCATCACCAATGAGTTTCCCACAATGCTCAGCAGAGTCACCAGGATGTATATTACAACCACAGCATATCTGTTGATATCTAGGTTCTCTTGGTGACACGGGGCAGCATCTGACAGAAGAGGAGGCATGCCAAAGCTATAGTTGTAAACATCAACATCTCCACTGAAGAAGTCTTCAAGGTTGAAATTTTCCACAGTGAATTCTCCCATCTTGGAGGTAAACTTACTCCTGTCAATAGAGGCGAGATGAAGGTTACTGTGCGGCAAAGCCCCCCTGATTCTTGTAACTGGGCTGTGAGGATTTTCTATTGGCTTGCGTATTGCAAGGAAGACACTATTTCCTTTAAGTTTGGAAATGATAGCAGTAAGCATTTGAGACAAAATAGTAATAAATAATGAGATAGTTGTGGGGGATAAAAACTACACTTCTCTTCAAGATTGTTGTTTTAAACAGGGTCTTGGTTGGCCTCAAACATGCTTCATAGCCAAGGATGCACAAATTATATATATATGTGTGTGTATATATAATATATAATATATGATGTATAATATATATGATATATACATATATGTATATACCATACATACAAATTATATATGATATATACATATATATAGTATATGTATATAGTGTCTTCCTTTATATATATATAAAGTATATATATAAAATATATATACACATATATATACACATGCACACATTTATATATGTATATATGATTTATGTATATGTATATATAATTTGTATAAATGATATACATATATACAAATATTTGTATATATGTGCACATATAATATGAATATATAATATACATATGTACAAATCTGTCTGTATTTATGTATATATAATTTGTATATATGATATATAATATATGCATCATATATTATATATCATATATATCATACACACACACATAAAATTTGTACATCCTTGGCTACACAGCATGTTTGAGGCCAACCAAAACCCTGTTTCAAAAAAACCATATATATATATGTTTATATATGATTTATATATGTGTATATAATATTATACATGTTATATACAGTATATACATATGTAAAATGTATATATACACACATATGTGAAAATGTTATAATTAAACTCATATATGCATAGCTAAAATGTGCTAGTAAAACATTAAAAAGGTATACAGTCTTACAAAACAAATACAAATATTAAAGCAATAATAATAAGGGCTGGAAAGATGGCTTAGTGGTTAAGAGCACTGGCTACTCTTGCCGTGCACTCAGGCTTGGTTTTTCAGCACACACCCAGCAGCTAACAACTCCTTGTAACCCCAGTTCCAAAGGATCTCCTGTCCTCCTCAGGGACCAAGCATGCACAGGCTAAACCTACACACTTGCAGGTGAAACACCCGTGTACATAAAAAGTTAAAAATAAATGTAAAGAAAATGACAAAAACGGGCAGAGGTGGAGCTCAGGTGATAGAATGTGGGCCTAAGCGTCTCAAAGTCCTAGGTAGGGTTCCCAGAACTGAATAAACGAGGTATGAGGGCATCTGCTGGCAATCCCAGCACTCAGCATCCTGGGGGTGGGGGAAGGAAGATCAGGGCTTTAAAGTCATCTTTGGCTACAAAGCAGTTCAAATCTATCCTGACCTATATGAGACCCCATCCAAAACATCACCATCACTGTCACCACCATCATCATCAACAACAAGACAACAATAACAACAGCAAAATTGAAAACCAAAACAATGAGGTTGGGAAAGTGGCCTGTTGGGTAAAAGCTTGCTCCCCAAACTTGTCCGCTTGAATTGGTAGCTAGATTTTGGAATCCAGGTAAAATACAGGGCTGTGAGGGCTGCCCAGGCAGCAAGGGCAGGCTCAATGTTCCATAGGGAGACCATGCAGGCCAGGATGGAAGGCGGACTCTCAGAGGAGAGGGCCAGAGGGACAGCCACCGATGAGGGGACAAGGGATGGTATTTGCGTTTTAACGTACTGATCTCTGAGAGGGATGCACTCATGGCTGAAGGCAAGAGGAGAGGATGGAAGACGACAGGTGAGATCTGCTTTGTGCAAGATTTCCCTTGTTCATCACAAGTGCTATAATTAGCTCCTGTTTGCTGGTGGGACGATGAGACCAGAGAGGCCCATGATGCCAGTAAGCATGGTGCAGTGGGATTTCATTAGTTTGCCCACATCATGTACTGCCTTTAGTTTATCATTGGAAGATCATACCTATTATATTAGATATGTTCACTCCTAAGCATTTTGCTTTATCATTCTTCCCAAAGATTGACTATGCATGCACTAAGTGCATACTCTGCCACAGAGCTACAACTCCACAGATCTAAGATCTTGAATTACCTTTCAGTCAAGCATGGAAGCTCGGGCACTGCCGGCTTTTGCTATCCCTTAGGCTGCAAATTAATGAAATAGCTATTGCTGGAATGGCAAAGGAAACGTCTTCAACTGAGGGCCCTGTCTTGTCCTCTGTGATGCTCCAGGGTTGAATGGAAGCACTAGCTCCTTGGGATGTGCATGAGCTCAGAAGCTCCATGGCTGGGAAACATTTTCAACAACAGATAATAACCAAGTCGTCGTACTATGACCCCAATTCTCGTCCTTTTTAGAAATACAGCCCATAAGTGCCGCACAGGTGTGAGAGAGTCCTCAGTGCCTGGTACATTTATCTCCAGACCCAACTGCAGCCCGGGCAAGGAGGGTAGGCAGGCTTGGGGAGATTGCAGACCAAGGGTAGGGGCTGGATTGCAAGCAGTTCTGAGCAGTTTTTGCAGGGGACAAAGGGGGGCAGTCAGAAGCTCTCCCTCTGTGCTAATGTTTAGGGGTCAAGCCAGGGAGGAGGGGGGCATATGCATGATCAGGCTGGGTGTTGGGTGACAGAGAGAGAAATTCTAGGTGGTGGTAGGGGGTGTTTCAGACTCACTAGGATGCTGGCTTTTTACCTGTGGGGCACCTAAGGTAGGCAGCTGTGACCCATGAAGAGCAGTGAAACTCTCTAGAGGAAGTGAGGGGTGGATTAGATTGCTCAAGAAGGGGAGGGGCTCCCGAGGGCGTGAGTTGAGTTTGATGTTTTAAGTATGAATTCCCAACCCAGCGCCCACGGATGGAGTCATCGTATGGATTTAGAGAATATATTGGGAAGTGACCTGGTGAGGTTTTCTAGCCTGTCTTTCCAGGTCTCAGTGGGGGAGGAAGCAGGCCCAGATAGAGGAAGGGGGTTTGCTCAGGACCATGGCTGTCTCTTCTTTGCTATGATCTCCAAGCCTCTGGCTCCAGCAGTTGAGGGTCCGATTCTCCTCCCTCCAGCCAGCCCAGGTGGTTCTATCTTGCCATCAGGCTGAACCATTGCTTTTTCTGGTTCAATTGAGGCAGCAGAGCTGAACTCTTGAGATCCTGGCCCTTCCAGCCACTCTCCCTCCCTGGACGGGAAGCTGCTTGTCTTCCATCTCCCCTAAACTCTTCAGAAGCACCCAGACTCTTCCTCCTTGCCTTGTTACACACCTCTGAGCGGCTTCACACCCACATGGGGCTCCCACCCTTCCTCCCTCATCTTTTGTTTTTCTCCCAGCCCCCTGCGCCTACCATGTGTCCATTTTTTGGGGGGGGGGGTGCTGCTGAGCTTTCTTGGCTCATAGACTTGGCAGCAAGTTGAAGATTTCAGTTTCAGGGCATTTGTTGACCCACCCCAGGATCCAACCCCCTCTCCTGTGGAAACAGCCTCTTGGTAAGAGTGAAAATCCTGACCCCAGTATTGGCACATTTTGAAAACTCGACACCGGGAATGTACCTTGTCACCTTTGCTAGTGGCTTACAAATGACAAGATTACTAAAGGAAGAGTCACGAAGATCCCTTATCTGCTCTCTTCTCAACAAGCCCAGGGGACAGTGTTGAAATTCCACCACCTCTATTTAGCCTGTATCCCAGAGTCTAGAGCACACACACTGGCTCACAGTCGCTGAAGTGGCCTACCCTAGGGGAAGGATCTTTGAGTCCAGCTTCAGCAATCACTCTGTAGTGTTTATCTGGTCTGGGCCAGTGGATGCTAAAACCTGGTAGTGAAAGGATCATTACCCATGGGTTGAGTGGTAGATACATGTCACACACACACACACACACACACACACACACACACACACACCCCACAGCGGTAGCTTATACCATGATTCTTGGAATCGAGATAGTGTATCTACAGACGACTGGCCTCTCCCATCACATCCTCAGTCAGAGAATGAGTCAGGGAAAGAAGCAAGCCTTTCAGAGCCAACTCCTGTGGGCACCTTCACATGCTCTGACTTGGAGAGTGGCTGTCATATTAGTTATCATCTGGTTGTAATTTGGAAGGCTGACTGGCTTGTCACCTCACAGGCAACGGGTTTTTTTTTTTTTTTTTACCATCTCTTTTGTCTTTCAACCCTCACATTAATGAAGTCGGCATGGATGAGGAAACTGAGGCCCTGGAAGTGAGGCAACATACCTTGTGTGACAGAGCTGAACTGGGCGGCAAACAGTTTTAAATGGATATTAAAATCTGCTCCTTACATTTTCATTTGTCAAATGCCACAAGGAGCAGGGTCCCGGTCTCAGTCAGCCTTAGGTTTCCTAGCTCCATAAGTAAGGGCTTCGCCTCAGACAAATCAAATACCATTGGTATGGGAAATGAACCCAGATTGGGCATTTCTTAACCGCCCACTTCTGGTTTTGTTCTTTTTTTTTTTTTAAATTTTGTTTTGTCTTACTATGTAGCCTGTGCCACATAGTTTTGTTTTTTTAAAAAGAGTTCAAATCTCAGTCCTGCCCTCAGGGGTCAGGGTGAAAGCACTGTTTCTCTCAGGGCCTTGCTGTTTAAGGGCCTTGTCTTGCTGGAAAACACTGGTTTGTTTCAGGTCTTTCCTGCCCAGAATTGTAGCTTTAGGCCATTTAGCTCTCTAAATGTAAAGCAGCTGAGATAGAATAGAATTCGCTTCATTGGAAACTGGGGAGATAGCTCTGTTGGCAAAAGCACTTACTGTTCATTGAGTGACCTAAGTTGGATCCCTGGATCCTTGGATCCCATGGGAAGAACTGACTCCAGAAATCTATCCTCTGACTTCCACGAGTATCCCATGGCACACACACATACACACAAAACTTAAGAAATAAATACATAAATAAATAAACAAATTTACTTAAGTGACTGTTGCTGCTACATTTCAAGGGCTCAACGGCCACAGGTGACTACTGGCTTCCATATTAGTTCATGCGGATATGAAGCATGCTTATTATAAAAAGTGCTTCGATATAGCGCCAGCTTCCTGAAGATGCAGAGCCCAGCTCTAAGGTTCTAGACTGTGGCATGCCACTTCCCAGGGGTCCAGGAAAGGCAGAGTTCCCTTGTCCCTTCTACCAGAAATATATTCCCCAGTCAGTGACCAATCAGCGATCCTACCTGCAGTAGCTCTGCGATGCTGTTGTGAGTGGAGCGGCACCCAACTCTTTGTGACTCAAGGCTTGGGAGCCGTCAGGGCTGGTTGAACTGGAAGAAAGTGAGGCAGTCGTGATGTGGAAACTACTGACCTGGGCTACCGATGGGGAAGTCCTGGAGGCCCTTGGGACCAAATGCCCCACCCCCAAGGGAGGTGTCCTAGAGAGGAGCGGCTAGTCTGTTCTGGGACTCTGGCTCCAGGCTCAGGGTCACCTGGTGATTCTGAAGTGAGCGCTTCGGATTTTCTTGCCTTCTGATGGCTCCTAGAGGAGCCTGCCAATCTGAAGGTAGAGGTCAGCTTCCTTCTCAGCCTATGCCTCCTTTTTAACAAGGAAGGCATGGGTGCCCCAGACCCTGCTGATGGACTTGGCTGAACTTGCATTCATTTGCACTTCCTTTCTTCCTCTCAGGGTCAGCAAAAGAGCTTCTGCTTCTTGTGAGCCCCTGCCCCAGATGGGAGCCTCTGCCTTCTCTCCCGCGTGAGGATCTGCCTTCTGCCACAATTGGCTCTTCACAGTCAGCCTGAACTTAGCCCTTCTCCCTTTTGTCTCAGAGCCCTTTGCCTCTATCCTGCAGTTGCTGGGTTCTTCCTCTCATTTGGCTCTCACTTGCTGCTCAACATCACGCTACCGAGGGGCTCCTTCCCTACTCTGCCAAGGTGGCCAGAGATGCCTCTGCTGGGGAGTGCGGGTATCCCCAGAAACCTTTTTTCTCCAGTTCTATTGTTTTCATATTAGCAAAATAATATCTAAAGACAAGCAGATTACAGATGAGACAAGGAAGACCAAAGCACATACGTAGAACCTGGAAGTTTCTCTTCACTCAAACCTTTCCCCATGATAACCACCATCCGTATTGCTGAGATCGGGCTATGCCCTACTCTAAGGTACCCCATGTTGTAAGAACCAGTGGGTTTTCAGGCACTGCTTTGTCCTGAGACATCTTTTGCCCTAAGAGGCACTTTTTGACCTTTTTTTTTTTTTCGAGACAGGGTTTCTCTGTGTAGCCCTGGCTGTCCTGGAACTCACTCTGTAGACCAGGCTGACCTCGAACTCAGAAATCCGCCTGCCTCTGCCTCCCAAGTGCTGGGATTAAAGGCGTGCGCCACCACCACCCGGTGACCCTATTTTGATTATGCCCGCCACGTGGACTCTCAAGTACCCACTGTCTGCCTGGCACTGCCCATATAGCACAGATTGGTGAATGACATTCCTGGAGGGGTGGGGAACCGTGTTAGCCTACACATTTGTTGGGGATGAATTGAGACTGTAGAGAGACTTGGGCATATTAAAATCAAATCAAGGAAGCCAGACCCAAGTACGTATCTGATACGTCAGACCAAGGGAAGGAACGGTGGCGCTCCCTCACCTGGACCTCGGAAAGTGGGAGACCCTGATCCTGCAACACTGTGACTCCATCAACCGGTCATCTGACATTCTATATGTCAAGCGCTGACAAACAGAGACTTCTGGACTCTCCCTGGCTCTTCAACTCCCTGGCTAGGTCCCCTACTATCGATGCAGCTTGACTGCTTGACTGCTGTTTGCCATCTACCTGTTTGCCTGTAGGGCAGGTAAGGCTGAGTCCCTTTCCCTGAAACCATATGCTCTGCTTGTAGTCTCCTCTGTGAATTACTTACTCATATCGATTTTTTCCTTTTGCATTGGATTATGATTCTTCTGTCATTGCTTTGTGGAGACTCTACGTGACTTGGGAGTATAATAATATCTTGGACATCTATCAGTCCTGTTTTTGTACTTCCTCTCAGTTTTCTATGCTTTTGGCTTATTTATTTAAATAATTTTACATTTATTTGGTCTTTTTGTGTGAGAGGCACACGCATGTCCCACAACGCATGTGTGGGTGTCAGAGGACAAATTGTGGGAGTTGATTTTATTTTTTCTTCAACTAGGTGTGATCTGGGGATCGAACCTAGGATGTCAGGCTTGGCTGCGAGGGCTTCCGCTGGCTAGTGTCTCAGCAGTCCTGTTTATTTTGATGCTGTACCTCGCATACCTCAGCCGCTGAGCTGTACCCCCTGGGTCTACTAGATGCTTTTGAACTTTATGGTGAAAGTGACTGTGCAACTCTTTAAAAAAAAAAAAGATTTATTTATTTATTTATTTATTATATGTAAGTACACTGTCTTCAGACAACCCAGAAGAGGGCATCAGATCTCATTTTGGATGGTTGTGGGATTTGAACTCAGGACCTTTGGGAAAGCAGTCAGTGCTCTTAACCGCTGAGTCATCTCTCCAGCCAAACTGTTCAAGTCTTACCATCTTTCATGTCTACATCACTGAGTCCTGCTGGCTTGTTCTCTTCGCACTTTACCACTATTTTCTCTGGGTATCATTTGCCTTTAAGTTTTACCCTGGTCTTCTCAGACTATTAGCCCTTCATGGCGAGTCGGCCGGCCTCTGTGGCTTCAGCTCGGACCACTGGTCAGTGTCTTTAGCACCTGAGCCCCAACATCATATGTACTGATCACCTGTCATCTCCCTTAAGCTCCCAGATGCTGGAAACTCAGTATGTACAACAGTCTAGGCCAGCGGTTCTCAACCTCCCTAACACTGAGACTCTTTACTACAGTTCCTCATGCTGTGAGGACCCTCCCAACCACAAAATTACTTTCCTTGCTGCCTCATAACTGTAATCTTGCCACTCTTATGAATTGTAATGTAATTGTATGGTATGCAGGATATCTGATGAACAACCCCTGTGAAAAGGTCATTCGACTCCCAAAGGGGTCACGACCCACACGTTGAGAACCTTGCTCGTTCGCCACACTCACTCCTGTTGCCTGTGTTGTCTCTCTTCCTCTCTCTTCCTCCACCCCAGCTGGGGACCTGCATTCCCTTCTCTCCCCCCCACCCCCATTCTTCCTCTCCTTCCCTCTTGCTTATCTTCTCTAGACCACCTTCCCAGACAGGGTTAGGCAACACTTCATCCTCTCTCTCCTAAACAGTAGTTATGCAATGCTTGTGGGTTCCTGAGTGGGGCTGGCTGAGTGGGAATTCACGTATGGGTTATAAACATACAGGGAGCAATCTGCTCTCACTGGGTCTTAGTGTCACCACTCATATAATGGGCAAAACGAGAAGAGCTACTGCCCATAGTTGTTACAGGGACAAACAAGTCTCTGTGAAGCATTTAGAATGATCCTCCTCTTCCTCCTCCACCGCTTCCTCCTCCATTTTCTTGCGCCCTACATGATTGCTGCCTCAAATCTTTTCTTTGATCCCATCATATATTCTGTAGCAGGGAGATCTTCCTAAAATGTAAATATGCTTACTCCATATTCTTCTTTAAAACCTTTAAGGACCTTCAACAGCCTTAGGTGAAATCAGTCCTGATGTGGTCACATAAAATTCTTGTGACTGGCATCTATTACTTCTGGCCATACCTTGAACTCTTCAACCTCTGAGAGCCCCGTGTGTATCCCTAGGGGTTATTCTATTTTGGGGGGTAGGAGAGCGAAATTTTAATTTACTTGCTTTCCTTGGAATACTCTTCCAGCCCTCTGATTGGATTCTCCTTCTTGCTTCCATGTTCAGTCCAGGTTTTGTAATCAATCGTCCCTGGCCGTTTGTCCCTGTGCATCTTGAAAGCAGGGATTTTAGCTGTGAGTCTGTCTCTGACTTCCTAAATGAATCACAGTGTGATGAGTGTCATGAGCAATTTATGCATTTTTTGGTGAACTCTGCTAAATTGGTAACATTTGGGGGCGGGGGTGGGGAGCTGATGGACTTGAGAATGTCCCACAGCTTGAAGAACTATAGAGGTGTTGCAAACCTCTCAGAGCCTCTCCAGCCTGGTAGCACAAATGAAGTGGTGACAATGCTGACCATATCGGCTCCTGTGTGCTCAAGCAGGCCTCCAGCCTCTTCAGAGTGCTGCTTGGGGACACTCACTGGAGATATCTCCCATGTGCCCCTGCATGGGCTGCTTTACGGTCCTTAAAGCCATAGCTGGAAGCCTGTTATCCTAGCAAGGGCAGGCTCTGGGGTGGTCTATGGTGACCACTGTGGAACTCCCCTTTAAAGGGTCCCCAAAGTCTAGGAAAACTTTCTGGTTTCTCTTCAGCTAGTTTGCTGAATGAACAGATTGGTAGAGGCTACTCAGAGACAGAGCTGCCCTGAAGCCTGGAACTCAGCATGGTTCTTCGTTTGTCCAAACAAGTGAGCTCAAGCAAGCTCTCTGTTCCTTGCCTCCAAATCCTTCCTGTGAGAGCTCTTTCTCTTAGAAAAAGGGCTTCTACTGTTACTCTAACTTCCATTCACTTATGAGGAAGGCCAGAATCCATGCTGGAATTCTTGCTAATAGGTTACAAACTCTGCTCAGGTTAAATTACGTGGGTCAGGCCAATCCCCAGGAAGGAGTACACTGTTTAAGGATGATTCTAGTACCCCATTGTTTGGAGGAGCCTCCTTTGTCCATCACCTTGTGACTGCATTTGCTGAGGGCAAGTTCTTAGCAGTGCTCCAAGGCAGAAGCTCCTGTTGCTAAATTCTTACTCCATGCAAGCAATAGGATGCAATGCTAGGCAGCCGAGACCATTAAAGGTGTCTCCAGGCTCTGCTTGGAGGCATGACATTGCCCAAGCATTGCAGAGGCTTCTGCAGCATAGATGGGAACAGTGTAGATGTCTGTCTAGGGTTCGTAGTGTTCTGTAGAGGCTGGGCAGGGCAGCTAATTGCCTTGTTATAGAGTGAGCCCACATTTCTTCTATAACAGGTTTCTCAGAAGTACCGCAGCTAGTGCCTAGTAAATGAACACCGCAGTTTGCATAAGCCTTCTCAGAGACTACAGGGGAAATGATCTTACTCAAGATCAACTCATCTCCCGTCTTTATCAGAGTCTGACTAAGCGTGCTCCAATGCTGAGTCACCAGGACTGAGTTCCAGGTACGCACAGTGTACTCAAGTCATCGTAACAACAGAAAGGAAAGGACAGAGAGCCCGATGCCCCGTGCCCCTTCTGCACAGCAAAGCCAGATGTCCTGGGGAGTAGCTGGGATTTCATATGTAGGCATATGGGACATATGGGACAGTAGAATACAAACCTCTTGGGAAAATACAGCTGGCTCCTTGTATCCGTGGGGCCTGAGTTCATGATTCTGCATTCACAGATTCAACCAGCTGCAGGTTGAAACTTTATTTGAAAAATGATATCTACACTGGACATGTTCAGATTTTTTCTTGTAATCGTTCCCCAAACAACACAGTAGAAAGAACACAGTTTACATAGCATTTATAATATATTCAGCATTTTCAGTAATCTGGAATTGGTTTAATGTGAATGCATGTATAAAACTGTGCATTGGTTATATATGTAAGAGACTTGAGTGTCTGGGAGTTTGGTGCCTGCAGGGATGTTGATGATGCCTGTATGGATTCTCAAAGCCAATTCCTTGCAGATGGCATGGTGGAAGGAAAG
Organism: Mastomys coucha; assembly: GCF_008632895.1. Taxonomy (NCBI): domain Eukaryota; kingdom Metazoa; phylum Chordata; class Mammalia; order Rodentia; family Muridae; genus Mastomys; species Mastomys coucha. The sequence continues at coordinate 100,084,493 of NW_022196896.1, read as the reverse complement.
AGCTGGCTCCAACAAGTTGCCCTCTAGCCCCTACATGAATCATGAATGTTGAGTGCATGCATGACTCACACACACACACACACACACACACACACACACACACACACACAGAGTAGGAAAGAACCAGATGTATACGCAATACCTAGACGAATCTCAAACCAATTCTGCTGTGTTGAGGTAGCAATAACAGAGTGAGCTGTACAATTTCATCTCTACTACAAAAGGACTGTGCTTCCAGGTAATATGAGTCAGGGTTAGAGGTTGCTTCGGCATGAAGGAAGGTGTGGAAGCCTTGGGTCCGATGCCTGTGTCTCGAGATGGCTTTTTAGATGTGTTAAAGTAGAAACTCATCATACTTAAACAATGTTTATTATATGTCAGCAACACCTCAGTCAATCTGTGAAACACAGGATAAGACAATGATCCCTGAAGGAGATCAGAGGGGAGGTTTCTGAAGAGCCCAGTGTATTTAGGCTTCTTGTGGGCAATGGGGGAGGGGGAAGTGTGGATAGGAAACAGCTGGGCCCTGGGCTGCTCTTGTTCATGGTCACGACTCACTGTGTTTCAAGGGACTTTACAAAGAGGGCATAGTATGCCTTCCTCATCAGACATGCTTCTTCTAGAGCTGTGGTGTGGTGTGTTCCCCTTCTCCCCTTCCACAGGAAAGGCAGAGCTAGGGCCTATCTGTGGACGGCCAGCTGTTCCTTCTGGCCCTCCACAGCAGTGCTGAGGCCCCAGCTCACCAGCTCCCAGAAGAAAAGCGTAGTCAGACGTCAGGGTTGGAAAGAGACATGGAGAGAGTAAACTGGTGGGGGTGGCTGATCTTGGTCAGGTGACCTGGATTTCTTCCTGCTGGCCACAGGCTGGGCAGCAACGCTCTCTCTTCTTGTAGTCTACAGAGCAGGCATGGCAAACCAGGCCTCCACAGAGCCTGCAAATAGAGACAGGGAAGCCTGGACTGGCTTTTAGGGAAAGATCTGCCTGTCCTCACGGTCCGGTAGAGCAGGGTTTGGCTAACCCAGGATGCTTCCCTTTCCCTACAGCCTGTCTTGATACCTCACTCCAGAGCCTCTAATTCAGGCTGATGGTTTGTCTCCTCCTGTTCATCCTCCCCTTGAAGTCAGTGGAGGGCAAGGGAATGTTCTTTTTGTACACAGATACGGGGACCCTCTCCCCAGACAGGAACCCAGCAGTGCATGCTGGCCTTGTCTTCCAAGACCTACCTTCCTTCTTTTGTGGTCCTGCCCACTGTTCTATTTCAGGATTCTGCTTAGCAGCAGAAGTCACATGGGTGACATGTAGGGCCAGGCTCGAGTGGCTCTTTGCAAATACCCATTTCCCATACCCTAGCATGGTGGTGAACCTATAGAACGTCAGTGTGCAGGAGTGATTGAAACTGTAGGATTATACATTTGACTTCCGCCTGGGTCACATAATGAGTTTAATGTCAGCCTGGGGTACATGGTCTCAAAGTAACCAACTAAACCACAGTTTGGTGAGATGGCTCAGTGGATAAAGGCACTTGCCACCAAACTGGGTAACCTGAGTTTGATCCCTGAAACCCACAAGGTAGGAGAGAATCAGTTTCTACAAGTTTCTCTCTGACTTTCACATGTGTGCTCTAGCACATATGTGCATGCAAATATGACAAACACACACCCACACCCCCCCACCCCCCCACACACACTGAAATAGATGTCAAAGAGAAAGTCCTTAAAAACCAAATGAATCAAACAAAAATAGGCAGTTCTCCTGGTCTTCCGTTTCCTGTACAGACGGGCCTGTGAATTAACCCAGCCTATGCCTTTCTATTACCTGCAGGGATACCGCCGAGATAGGCGCCTGAAGACCTTGTTGCAGCCCGTGCAGTGTCCAGGGGCCACAGTAGACAGCTGCTGGAGTCTCTGCCATTGGAGGTCCTTCTCACTGATGGATCGGGTGGAAGAGGGGGAGACATAGATGTAGTGAGAATTTTGGTTTCTTTAAAAACACAGAAATATTACAAGAATAGGTTTTCGTTTTAATCCCAGGTGTGGGATGTGGGCCTGCTTCAGATTGTCCACATCAGCTGACTATAATTTGCCTCATGCTCTAGCAGGGGCATGATTTTGAAACAACAACAAGAAAGAAATTAGGTATCCTGACAGCAAAGATCAAACTTGCCCCCAAGGAACTCGATGCCCCAAATCAGCTAGAAATAGTCTAATGATGACGACACCCCCTTTCTCCTCTTTCCTTTTGTCTCTCCTATCTAGTGTTAGAGTGTTGAAAGGATGGAAGAAAAAAGAGCCCACAGGGTATCCAGAAGTCTGGCTACACATAGAGAAGAGAGAGAGAGAGGAAGATGGTGCTAGAGGCGGTAGGCCTCACACTAGCCTGAAGCTTGCCAAGTGTGCAGGACTGGCTAGCCAGTGGGTCCCATGTCTGTCTTTGCTTCCTTAGTACTGGGATTAACTATGGGTTTGGGGGATTGTCTAATCCTCATGTATGTATGGAAAACACCTTACTAACCTACCAATTGCCCTAACCCTCTTCACTAGTGTGTGTGTATGTGCACACGCGAATGTGTACTATTGTTTGCATGCATACATGCAGACAAAACACATACACATAAATAAGCCTTTAAAAAAAAAAACAAATAGGGGGCTGGAGAGATGGATCAGCGGTTTGGAGAACGGACTGCTCTTCCGAAGGTCCTGAGTTCAAATCCCAGCAACCACATGGCGGCTCACAACCGTCTGTAATGAGATCAGGTGCCCTCTTTGGTGCGTCTGAAGACCGCTACAGTGTACTTACATATGAAAAAAAAAAAAAACCAAACAAGCCAAATAGGGGATTGTGAGATGGGTTAGTGGGTAAAGGAATTCTCACAAAGGTAAGAGAGAGGGTAGATGTCACAAAATTGTCCTCTGACATGTGTCTCCCACCATCCATGTACATACAAACACACAATGAGAAATAAAAGGTGTTTAAGTAAAAATCAAACTGTACAGAAGGGTTTTTGTAAAAAGCACAGTCACCCCCCCCATTCCTTCCTTTTTCAGTGGTAAACCATTTCTCTTTAGTATGGAAACACTCCTCCGCAACCATTTCCTCTTGGTATTCCTTCCGTATTAAGTAACAGGCTCACATACTTCTTTCGATAGAGAACATTGTCTACAGAGACCCTTCCCTTGATAGTGGAGGAGTCACCTTACTTGTTACGGTCTCCACTAGCCTCTCTTTCCAGTGTGCTCAGATCCCTGTCAGTGACTTGTCCACTCACAGATTATAACTACATAGCTCTCCTGCCAACCACGAGCAACACTGTGTGACTTCCATTCTGCAAGCCTCCCCTCCCCCAACTCGCCCTCTGCTAAAGCAATCAGGGCGGGAGCCACTAGCCATGAGTTTGCTCTCATATAAATGAAATAAAAAGAAAACCTCAGTTCCTCCATTGCACCAGCTCAGTATCTCAAGTTTGCAGCTTCTTCATGTGATTTGTAACCACCGTATCACGTAGCACGAATGTGGGACAGGTCCATTTTCACAGAGCGTGCTAGTTGAATATTTTCTATATTGACAGTACATTCCCGTTCTGTTTCTGTGTGTGCGTGCACGTGTGTTCAGGTGTGGTGGATATGTACACAGGTCTGTGTATGTGCACACATGTGTGTGTGTGAAGGTCAGAAGTTGCCCTCCACTTTATCTTTTGAGACAGTGAGCTCACTGATTGTGCTAGAATGGCTGTCTGATGATGAGCTCTGGGATTCCCATGTATGCCTTCCCCGGTACTGGGGTTACAGGTGCACACGGCCATTTAACATTGCGGGGGAGGGATTCAGCTTAGGTCCTTGTGCTTCTGTGGCGAATACATTACCATCTGCCCATCTGCCCAGGCTCTTGCTCATTCTGTTTTATCATTTCAATTGTCTTTGTTTGTTTTTTCGAGACAGGGTTTGTTTATGTAGCCCTAGCTGTCCTAGAACTAACTCTGTAGACCAGGCTGGCCTTGAACTCAGAGATTTTTCTGCCTCTGCCTTCTGAGGACTAGAATTAGTGACCACAACCGTCTGGCTTCCAATTATTTTTTGTGAGTTATTATTAGACAATATTCTAGATCTGAAGGAGGCAAGAGGTGGAAGCTGGGGCTCAGTAGGGGAGGGCTTGCCTAGCACCAGTCAGTACTGGATTCAATCCCCAGCATCACAAAAGTCAGACAGAATTAATAAGACAAGTAGCATTTATGTTATTAGATAATATATGCATATTTCCCAAATAACTAAGTTGTGCTTTTAAGCTTATGTTGACTTATTTATTGTGTATGTGTGTAGACACACGCTACCACAAACACAAGATCAAAGGACTCTCTGAACTTGGTTCTCTACTTCTACCATGTAGATCCCAGGAAATGAACTTGCCAGGCATGGTGGCGAGTGCCTTTTCCTGCCGAGCCATCTTGCCGGCTCTATTGTTCCTCTCTTTCTTTTTTTGTTTTTTGTTTCTTTTGTTTTTGTTTTTGTTTTTGTTTTTGTTTTTTTGAGTCAGGGTTTCTTTTTATAGCTGTGGCTGACCTGGAACTCACTTTGTAGACCAGGCTGACCTCGAACTCAGAAATTCACCTACCTCTGCCTCCCAAGTGCTGGGATTAAAGGTGTGTACCACCACTGCCTGGCCTATTATTCCTCTCTTGAAAGGTGTGCAGGGAGGATCTCAGACCGTAGCTCAGTCTACTCTTCAACCAGTGGCCATCCTCCTGCTTCAGTCTCCTGAGTACTAGAGTTATGGGTGTGAGCCACACTCCTGGCCTTTCTGAAAGTTTCTAATGGTCTTTCTCTTAATTTCATTGTTATTATTATTTTATATATATGGGTGTTTTGCCTGCATACATGTCTATGCATATATACATGCAGGGCTCAAGGAGGCTAGAAGAAGGCAGCTAATCTTCTGGGACAGGAGTTACAGATGGTTGTTAGCTGCCATGTGGGTGCCGGGAATTGACCCTGGGTCCCCTCGAAGAGCAGCCAGTGCTCTTAACCTCCGAGCCATCTCTCCAGCCCTCTGTCTTTCTTGACTCACTGTATTATCTGCCTCTAACATACTACTTTTCCTCTCATTATTATTATTATTATCACTACTACCACTCCTACACCATTGCTGCTGACTGGTTCTTTCTAGTAGCCCAAGCTGACCTTGAACATGTGATTTTCCTGCCTCAGCCTTCCTTGTACTGGACTGCAGGCATGCACCACTGTGCCTGACTTCCCCCAAGTCCTTCATCGCAGTGGGTGTTCTCCTGACTCTTCCACCCGTGGATTCTCTTAGGGATCCCCTTCTTTTGCTCTCCTAGGTGGGCCTGCTGCTCCCTGGATCACATCTTCTCTTTTCTTGGCTCACTTCCTTCTTGTTGAGGAGTACATCCTTAACTAACTTCTTAAGAAAGGCTGTGTGGGAGTCGGATTTTCTGAGATCTTTCCGATTAATGCCTGTCGCCTTTTGCCCTCACCTATGGTTTATCTGGGACACGGGATTCTAGTTCAAGAGTTGGCTTTTCTGAGAACTTGAGAATTATTACATCAGATACAGGCATGGGTTGAATTCTCCGATCTTTCTTATGTGTTTTGTGTTTTTCTCTAGGTAATCTGAAAATATGCTCTTTCTCTTGCTTTGCTTTTCTGAAATTTCACATGCCATACCTAGGTATGAACTGCAGGGTCCCTCTTTTGTTTATTGTGCTGAGCATTCAGTGAGAGCTAAAGACTGCTGCTGTCCATCCAGCCTGAAATGCGTATTTTAAATCTTTGCTATACTTCATTTGATAACCTACTTGATTTTAGTTTCTTCATTTTGGAAACCTCTGCCAGTTGGAGAGGGCGCTAAGATTCTTAGACTGTTGTGTGTATGTGTGTGTGTGTGTGTTCATGTACATGCACATGGAGGCCAGAGGTTGATATTGGGTGTCTTCCTCGATTACTTTCCATATTGTTTTTTAAGGCAGCATCTTTCACTAAATCTAAAGCTCACCCATTTGGCTAGATTAGCAGGCCAGCAAGCTCCAGGGATCTCATTGTGTCTACCTCTCCAGCACAGGCCTCTTTCTTTCTTTCTTTCTTGCTTTTCAAGATAGGGTTTCTCCGTGTACCCCTGGCTCTCCTGAAACTTGCTCTGTAGATCAGCCCGCCCTGACCTCACGGATATCTACCTGCTTCTGCCTCCCAGGTGCCGGAATTAAAGGTGTGCACCACAACTGCTGAGCTGCCCCTGAGTTTTAATATAAATACTAGGGATCTTAACTCTGGTCTTTGTGTCTACATGGCAAGCACTTTACCCACTGAACCGTCTTCCCAGCTTCCCCTCCCCTGCAGGAATTTCTATATCTCCACAGAAATCTTTCTCTTGTTATTTACACCTGCTTTTAAAAAAATATTATTTAGAAATTTGTAACTCTTGTATCAAGTTTGAAGAAGAGGACTTTATAAGTTACTCTTTCTCTGAGATAAATGCTTTTCCAAATTATCACAGCTAATGAACCAAATTCTTACCCTCACCTAATGTCTGTGCCACCCTCCAAGCAGAACCATTGTTCATTGAAACAGTTGGTGAATGACTTTATGGATAGACTATCTTAATACCTACACCATTTCTTAAATGAATGTAACCTGTTCTCTGTGGGCTGAGAATGAAGTCACTCACTCAAGTCAAAGCAGGAAGTTTGTATCCAAAAATCGAGCCTACAATTCATTTCTTGGTGCAGCAGAACTATCAACCCTCAGCTTAGCTACAATGGAGGTAAAATCCTTTGGTGATGTGAGGGTCACTGAAATACAGCCTTATTACAATGAAACCCAATGTCTAAAAATTGTTCTTATTTTGGGCTTGTACCACAGTAAGAGCCAAGATTGTAAACTCTACTAAATACAAAACAAACAAAAAGACTTTATATATTCATTTTCATTTAAGAAAATACTAGTAGTGATGTATTATTTTTAAGTATATAGCTAATATGTTTGGAGTTATTTAAAATTTATATTGAGAAAAATGTATTTTCACTATTGCTGTAGATGAGCATCTATATAAGACTGTTAAATTGATTGTTGTTTTATATCAAACAACTTTTATAATACTTATTTTTGTTGTTATAATATTTCATAAATTTTAAGGAATATGACAAAAAAGATATTGTGGTATTGAAGCAGAGGTCTATGGGTGGAGCGGTGGTACAAAAGGGGAACAAGAATGTGATTCAATTCTATTTAATTAAAATATGTTTTTAAATGTTAACAAATTCAGATAAATCAAAATCATGTAACTTTTCTCATCATAATGCAATAAGTTTTTTTTAAAAAATATTATTTAGTTAATGTATATAAATACACTGTAGCTGTATTTAGACACACTAGAAGAGGGCACTGGATCCCATTACAGATGGTTATGAGCCACCATGTGGTTGCTGGGAATTGAACTCAGGACCTCTGGTAGAGCAGTCAAGTGCTCTTAACAGCTGAGCCATCTCCTCAGCCCTATACCTGCTTTTATTCTATTTTCTGAGAGCCTGCTTTATCTTTATTTTCTAGTCCTTTAGGTGAATTAAACAAATGAACAAACATTGTTTTTTTCATGGCCTCACAACATAGTCCAGGCTGCTTTAGAACACACAACCCTCTGCCTCTGCCTCTACCTCCCCAGTGCTAGGGTGAGAGATCTGAGTGCGCTGTGTGCATATGTGTGGCTGGAGGACAGCTGTCGGGAGCTGGTTCTCACCTTCCACCATGGGTTTCCGGGGACTCTATCTCAGATTATCAGGCTTGTGCTGCGAGTGTCTTTGTCTACCCTCCTTAAATTATTTGTTAATTTTCTCCAAGCCGATCTGGCTCCCTTTTCACTTTTAATGTGTGAATTTTATGCAAAAAAAAAAAAAATTTACTTGCTGGATGACTCCAGCAACCTGTTGATTTTCATGGAATCTGAGAGCAGTGGTGTGGGGGGTCTCCAGAGCTGCGTGAAAGGAATGCACGTGCGTGTGCGTGTGCGTGTCTGTGGAGGTACACATGTGTATGACCTCTCTAGATGACTGACATGCTTCACATATTTCCCCTGGCTCAGTGAGCTCAGCCTCTGGTACCTAGAATTGCTGCCCCTGGCTGGACCCAGAGGCCCAGGGGTCTAAGGAAGTCTACCATGCAGGGAGGTAAGGGAGGTATAGGTATGTGGTCACTTCTTGGTAATCCGCGTTTCCACTTCCTTTTTGTAATCCCTTTTCAACTGGTGAGCTAGAAGAGATGTGCCGGGTTGGGGGTTGGGGAGGGGGAAGGGCCAGGGAATCTCTTCTAACCACAATGGGAGACAGACAGCAGTTCTTGAAGTGAGAGCATACATTATTGCCAGAGGACTCTGTGGTTTATACGCCGTCTGTCTTTAGTGGCCAAGTCAGTACGGCTAGCCCTCAGTTTTGCCCTCTGTAACTTGGGGCATGCAATTAGTGACAGCACAAGGTCACTAACAGAAAGAAGCGAGTCTATGGAAAGGTCCACATATGGAAAGGTCTAGAACCCTAGAGTGGAGTAGTCTTCAAGCCCGGCCTCCACACTCCTTGCTGCCCATCCTTCCTTTCCAACCCAGTTCCTGATCTTAGACCCACTCTTACCGAATCAGTTCCAACACCCTCCTTTTCATGGCCTGGACCAGGTCCCTCTGCCCTTCAAGCTCCTTCTGATACATGGCACCCCTCCTCTCAGCCTCCTGCTGCTTCTGCTCCAGCATCGCTTGCAACAGGGTTCTTTCTTCCTGACACCTGGAGACAGGGGGAGACTCAGTTTTGAGGAGGAAGGGTCAGAACCTGTGATAGGAATCCCTGGAGAAGCCAGAGTCTACATATAGGTACAGGATCTACATACCCCACACATACAGAGGCACGTAACACACCATATACACCACATATTGTACACACTACAAACACTTACCACTACTCTAACTCCACACATAGACACACACACACACACACACACACACACACACACACACAATGTGTATAGATAGATTTGTAGATAGATTTAGCAATCATAGAGAAATACAAACAGGGCCTAACCTTGAGTATTCAAGGTGCCTGAACCAGGCACTACTGAACATTTCCTGTCCTCTTTTCTGCCCTCCCCCTCCTCTTCTTCCACTCTCCTAACATTTCCACTTTAAAACGTAACTCTTAGGCTGGCACGATGGCTCAGCAGGTAAGAGCACTGACTGCTCTTCCAAAGGTCCTGAGTTCAAATCCAAGCAACCACATGGTGGTTCACAACCACCCATAATGAGAGCTGATGCCTTCTTCTGGTGTGTCAGAAGACAGCTGCAGTGTACTCATGTATAATAATAAGTAAATCTTAGGGCCAGAATGAGTGGGGCCCGGCCAGAGTGAGCACAGTTGACCAGAGCGAATGGGGTTGACCGGAGCAACAAGAGGTCCTAAAATTCAATTCCCAACAACCACATGAAGGCTCACAACCACCTGTACAGCTACAGTGTACTTAGATACATAAAATAAAATTAATCTTAAAAAACAAAAACATAACTCTCTGGGAAGGTCCATTTATTGGAGGCCTACCTTGGAAGGAGCGTGAATGCCTAGGTCGTGGAACCCCACAAACAGCTGGGAACAACTGGATGTGGAGGGAGCAGTGGAGGCCTTGAGGTGGTTATGCCTTACTTTAAAGTATTTTTAGGAGGTATATTACATTGTCTTTTAAAGAGAAATAGGAAAAATATGGCTTTCCTAAGTTTCTATCTCCGTTTTGGGTTTGGAACTGCCTCAGTTCTATTTTTGCCTTTTCTTGTTGTTGTTAGTGGTTTTCTAGAAGGTTCCAAGAAGTTTACTAAATTGAAAATAAATAGTCCAAGCTTCTCACTCCATGGTTTGGTTCGGAATGTATACCACCAGCAAGGAGTGGGTAGATGCTGTAAGTCAAGGAATCAAATCCAGCATCTTGCACATGCCAGGTAGACACTTGATCAGTTGAGCTACAGTCCAGCTATTGATTTTAAAGTCTACCCATTTAGCAGGCCTCAAAGCTGGGTGCACCTTCAAATCTCACCAAGAATGGGACTTCCAAAAGACCCATGAAAAAAACCTCTTTCCAGGCTCTCTCTGGAGTTTTCTCAGTCGCTGAACTTCAGCTTTCCTGTAGAGGGCGCTAGTCAACATTTAGTTCTCTTGCTTGGTAATCCTCAGTACTAAAGGGACCACCGTGGGGTTTGTGCATTGCATGGGTGGAAGGGAAACCTGTCAGGCACCCTACTGTGTGCTGGTGGCTGCACACAAGGCTCCTGTGGGACTTAAGGAAATTAAGCCATGTTTTGTTGCAGAGCCTGCCAGAGGCTGAGATGGAGACTAGAGGAGGTGCTAGGGAGTCAGCTGAGACCACATGGCATTGGTGTCAGACAGGCAAGTCTGCAAGCTGGAGTGGTCAGCCTGCCTGAGTGACTGAAAGGAGGCTACTGAGGCTGGGATCCCAGGAAGAGAGCGATAAACACAAGAGACAATGCGGGGAGATGTGAGGTGGGAAGAGAGGGAGAAGAAGCCACTGGGTTATTTCAAACAGGGATGTCGGGAGTGGATGTGGCAGGAGTAGGGTGTCTTGAGCCCCTAGTATATGCCAGACATTGAGCTGAGGCTCCATGGCTCCTTTCAACTTCAGAGTCATTAGATGGGCAGTGTAAGTCTCGTTTTTACAAGACAGAAACGAAGAGTCCCCAAGAGGGTCACACGATTCTTGCCTAGGGTCACATGGCATGTGAGAGAAGCCAAAGTCTGGACATGGGCCTGAATTCTCTTGTCTTCTCTACTACGCTTTCAGCCACTTGGGACCCTGGTCACCAGTGCGGAGTGGGCAGCAGGTGACAGTAAGTGGCTTCCTGTAAAATCTCTCTGTCTTTAGGATAGGCTTGCTGGGTTTTGTTGACACTGGTCCACTACCTACTCGAGGTCACATAGGAACAGCAAATACCACTGGTAGAGAGAACGTGTCTGTGGAATTTGAACTGGCTGGTGGTAAACTCGTTACTGGCTGGATGCCCATTAGTCCCTTTGCCAAGTGGTGGGCTCAGTGCTTGGCTCCTGGGTCTAAGCAGTGGTTGCTTTCTAGACTGGGAAATTGCTACCGCAACTGGAGTCTGACAGGAATCTCCACTAACTCCCAGGCCACCTTCTCACCAGCACAGCACACCTGACATCTTGCCCAAAGGCCTGACTTAGAACTCTGACAGATGTCCTAGACTTGATAAGTTCAAAGCTCTGCTCCTGTGCTTTTCACACAAGCCTGTCCACTCCAACCTTCCCACCCCTGAGGATAGTTGTTCCTGATTCTATTTCAGCTACACAGCCAGTTTCTCAGGAAGTCCTGCTTCAAAATTTAACCACAGATCAACAGCTGCACCCTCTCTGTCACCAGCCTAGGCCAAATACCTCTGATCTCCACCCCCCCCCCGTCCCCGCCCCATGATAACTACTTTTATGTCAACTTGACACTGAGCTAGGGTCATATGGGAAGAAGTCTTTCCTGATTGATAATAGATGTGTCAGGGCCCAGATACTGTGGGTGATGCTGTCTCTGGGCAGGTGGTCCTGGATAGTACAGGAAGTAGGTTGGGCCTAGTGTTGGAGGCGTACACCTTTAATCCTAGCACTTGGGACAGAGGCAGGCATATCTCTTAGTTTGAGGCCAGCCTGTTCAACAGAGCGAGTTCTAGGATAGCCAGTGCTACTCAGAGAAACCCTGCCTCAAAAAGAAAGAAAGAATGAGAGAGAGAGAGAGAAGAGAAGAGAAGAGAAGAGAAGAGAAGAAAAGAGAAGAAAAGAAAAAAGGAGGGTCTGGCAAGATGGCTCAGCGGGTAAGAGCCATACCAAGGCTCTACCGAAGGTCCTGAGTTCAAATCCCAGCAACCACATGGTGGATCACAACCACCCGTAATGAGATCTGATGCCCTCTTCTGGTGCTTCTGAAGACAGCTACAGTATATTATGCTGGAGCGAGCAGGGCCAGAGCGAGCAGGGCCATCCTGAGTTCAATCCAGCGGCCACATGATGGCTCATGGCCATCTGTACAGCTACAGTGTACTCATACACATAAAATAAATAAATAAATCTTAAAAAAAATAAAAAGAAAGAAAAGAAAAAAAAAAGGAAACAAGGAGCTGAGCAAACATGAGTGAGCAAGTCAGCGAGCAACACTCCCTCCAAGGCCTCTGCATCAGTTCCTGCCTACGGTTCCTGCTCTACCTTCCCTTCGTAATTGGAACGGTAAGATGAAATAAACTCTTCCTCAAGTTTCTTGGGTTATGTTGCTTTATCACAGCAATGGAAACCCTAACTAAGACATCTGTCTACTGAGACGCTGTCTGGAAAGAAGGCCTCCTGGGTGCTGCTGATGTTTGCATAGACTCTACAGGAAGGAGGAACATACATAGCAAAGAGCTGGATGGAAGGCCCTGAGCAGGGACTGGACACAGCAGGTTGCAGGAACACGATGAAGGTCATTTTGGCCCAAGTGGGTGAGGGAAGGACCTTCTTGTCTTGTTTCACAGGCCCTTTAAAATAGGGACAACCTGGAGTAGTCAAGTCTAAGAACTGAAAGTAAATTGGAAAATGACTGCTAATGGGCACAGGAGTTCTTCAGGGGGGTGACACCAATGTTCTAAAATTGACTGTGCTAGTGGTTGCATAGCTCTGTCAATATGCTAAAAACTTCTGAATTAAGTGAACACACACACACACACACACACATACAATCATGCCCTTCTTCTGCTTGGACTCTATAATGGCTCCCTTCTTACTTTGATTCAAAGTCAAGGTTATTTTGGTGACTTCTCAAGCTCCCTGTAAGCTGCTCCCACTGTCCATGAGACCTTCCCTCCCACACCTGACTGGGCCCCAGAATGGCTCCCGTGATGTGATTCTCTTTGAACCTGCTGTGCAATTTCCCACCTCTGGACCTCTGTTCCAGTTCTGCCCCTCTGCCTGGAGCGTCTTTCTTGCTGGTGTCCAACAGGCTGGCTCCTTACTTCCTTCAGGTCTTTATGTAAACGCCATAGCTTCTGAGAGGCCTACAGTGGCATGCTACCTCTTTAAAACATCACAGTGGGTGCTTCTCACTCTCCTTCACTATTTTTTCTCCTTAGAACTGTACTCCAGGGGCTGGAGAGATGACTTGCAGATAAAGGTACTTGCTGCCAAGACTGAAACCCTGAGTTCAGGTGCTAGGACCCACATGGTAAAGGAGAGAACTCATGACTCTTACTGGTTGTTGTTTGACCCCACATGTATGCCATGGTACGTGCATACCCACACTCAGGCTCATGTGTACTCATTTTCCACATAATGCATAGACAGATGATAGATAGGTAGGTAGATGATAGGTGGTAGATAGATAGACAGATGAACAGATAGGTAGAAAGACAGACAGATAGATGATAGTTAGATGACAGGTAGATAGCTAGAGAGACAGATGGTAGGTAGATGATAGATAGTTAGATGATAGATAGATAGACAGACAGACAGATAGATGATAGGCAGATGGATAGATAGGTAGGTAGATAGATAGAAAGATGGATGGATAGATAGGTAGACAGACAGACAGACAGATAGATAGATGATAGTTAGGTGATAGGTAGATAGCTAGAGAGACAGATGGTAGGTAGATGATAGTTAGATGATAGATAGATAGATAAACAGGCAGATAGATGATAGACAGATAGATAGATAGGTAGATAGATAGATAGATAGACAGATGGATGGATAGATAAGTAGGTAGACAGACAGACAGACAGACAGATAGATGATAGACGATAGATAGATGGATAGATAGATAGGTAGATAGATAGACAGCCAGATAGATAGATGATAGATAGATAGATAGATAGATAGATAGATAGATAGATAGAAGTAGTGATTATAGTAAGACCAGTCCACTGCTCTGTAGTATAATTGCAGATCCTGCTTACTGCCTGCCTTGTGTTCTTTTTACAAAGAACAGGGTTTAGAACAGGGTTCCCTAAGTGTTTAGAAATGATTGAATGACAGGTGGCAGGGTGACAGGGGTCAGTGAGGCAGTGCCCCCAGATACTAGGACATCTCTATGATGCTTCTTAGCCACCAGTTTTTCTTGAAGCCACTGGGGCTCTTGCATGACCAAGACCCCCATTTTCAGTGAGGGGCTGAGTCATGGGAGCATTTGCTGGTTACAGCAGCAATATGGGTGGTGAGCACTGGGTAGAGTCCAAAGGGCCTTGGGTTGGAGTCTGGGCTCCTGGGTCTGGCTCAGCTGTTCAAAAAGACAGAGGGAGAACTTCCCAGTGATTCAGTATGAATCACAGACACTCAGCCTGAGACTGATTCCTGGCCTGCCTTGGAGAAGGTGTCATGGTGTCCTTTAGAGACAGAGGCAGCATGCAGACCCTGGGACCATGAAGACCAAAGGCAGACTCAGGGGTTGTGACAGATAAGGCCTTTGGGGCCTTGAGGTCAAGGCAGAGAGGCTATTTGGAGCTATTTGGGAGAAAGAGACAGGGAGAATGGAATATGGGTCAGCTCTCTGTATCTGTATCTCTAGTTTTAACCAACCACAAACCAAAAGTGTTTGGGAAACAAAAACAAACAACCTATACTGCACTCTCGAGCACATCCAGATTGTTTTTTTTATTCTCATGGTTCCTTATATTATGTAGTGATACAACTGTTTTCGAAGCATTTAGATCAAGCCAGGGAGATTCATATAGAACTGGGGAGGATGTCCTATGGTCCTGTGAAGACCCTGCATTGTCCTTCTACTGATAGAGAAGACTGTGTTAAACAAAAACAAAAACTAAAACCTGGGCTGGGGATATAGCTTTGGAGGTAGAGTTCTTGCTTAGCAGGCACGATGCCTTGGCTTGATCCCTAGTACCATATGAACTGGGCACAGAGGTGCATGCCAGGAGGATCAGACATTCAAGGCTGTCCTCTATTACATGGCAAGTTTTGGGATAGCCAGAGCTACATACCAAAACAAAGTAGTCTGAGAGAAGCAGGCTTGGTGAGACAGGCCTATGGTCTCAGAACTGAGAGACTGAGATGAAGGATTGCAGATTGCAGATCAGTTTGGGCTCCATAAGGAGATTAAATAATAGACAACTCAAAAGAACAAGAGAGCTCACTGTGGCAGAGTCCGCTGCAAGGCCTGGCTCTCAGGTCCGCTCTGCTAACAGGCTGACACTGGGTGAAGTGTGTGTAGTGCTCAGGACAAGGTAAGTTTGGGGTGAATGGCAGGCACTGTTATGGTTATCAGGAGGCCCCCAAAAGATGGAAAAAGTTGTACAACAAGGATTAAAAAAATGAGGAACAATGCCAGGCATAGTGGTTTATGACTGCACCCAGGAGGCTGAGGCAGGAGAATTGTCATAAGTTCCAGGACAACCTGGGCTACAGAGTGGAATCCTATCTTTAAACTCTGCAGGAGGGAGATAGATTTGGAAGCATGCTGGAGTCACAGTGGATTAAAAAGGCAGTGGTGTACCCAGAAGGGGCAGAAGGGGTCAAGGTCAAGCTGGGACAAGGAGTACATCTTGGGGTCCTAGGGTGGGGGCTGGAGAGCCTCCCGGAATCAGGAAAGATGCCTCGGATGGCTCTGGCCTCTATCCTGAAGTTGTGCCCAGCATAAGCTGGGTACCCTGAGAACTCAGGAGTCCTGGAGCCTAGGCCCTTGCTAGTGTTGCCAAGATTACCTGTTGAGCTGCTCCTGGAGCGTCCGCAGTTCTCTTTCCTTTGCCCGCAGCTGCTCCTGACACTCTGCCAGTTGGAGCCCATATCTAGGGTCCTGAGGAGAAAATGGGAAAGGAAGAGCTGAAAGAGGAAGGCAGAATCCTGGGCTCATCCAATGAACTTTTTTATAAGGCTAAAGCCATGCTTCTGGGAGCTGAGTGAATTTGGGGTTACCATTTCTTCTCTTCCGGAAATTGCCAAGTTCATGGACTTGGAAGATTGTGGCTAGGAAGGAAGCTGAGGGTCATCTTGGGAGCCATCTTTGGGGGGCTTATGGGAAAAGCATGTCAAAACTAGTGCAGGGCTGGGCAGTGGTGCCGCACGCCTTTAAGCCCAGCACTTGGGAGGCAGAGGCAGGTGGATTTCTGAGTTTGAGGCCAGCCTGGTCTACAGAGTAAGTTCCAGGACAGCCAGGACTATACAGAGAAACCCTGTCTCGAAAAACCAAACCAACCAACCAAACAAATAACAACAACCTCCCCTCCCCCCCAAAAAAAACCAGCCAAGGGTATAGCAACAGAGCTTGGACACTAGGAGACCTCTGCTGTGGGAAGGGAACCTGAACTCTGTGAATTCCCAAAAGACTTGCTGGGATGTGGCATGGTTGGGCAGGAGGTGCTGATGAATGAAGTAGACAAAGGGGGCATTCTGTGAGCTGAAGACTGTGTGACTCTCAAAGAGCATCCCCAAATAGTAGCTCTGAGAAGGCAAGCCAAAATTGGTTTGCAGAGCTCTGTGTGATGGTATATACCAGCAATCTCAGGATTTGGGGGTCAGAGGCAGGAGGATTAGGCAGAGACTGGCTTCATAGTAAATTCGAGGTCAGCCTGAGTTACAGAAGGTCTTCTCACAAGCAAATAACCCCTTACACTGATCTGTGGGCTGGAATGGTCACAGGCTACCTCTGTAGATCCCTAGCTGCAGATCAGGCTAGAGCAGAGACAGTAGACAGGTACCTTGATCACTTTCTGCTGCAAAGACACTTCTGCTCTATCCTCCTGCATGGTTACATTGGACACTCCTGTCCACTCTTGTGGCTTCTCTGTGGTGGAACCTTTCTTTGATCCCAGGACCCAGGATTGCCCGAGAACACCAGACTGATCCCACCCATGCCTGTATCCTAACTCTGCATCTTCTTCTGGTCCCTGAAGGCTGGGGGCCAGCAGCCCCTGGTCATGGTCCCAGTCTCCTGCCCTTTTCTGGATCCCTTCTCTTGTTCTCTGATCTTCTGTCCCTGACAGGCTTCCTTTTCCTTCATCTTTCCTTCCTGTCAGCTGCATTTGAACATCCGTAGCCCTGCCCCTCTGTTGTTGGATGCTGGCTGTTGAGTCTTCCAGGAATTTCCTGGTTTTTGGGCCTCCCTCCTTCTGCTCTTGCTGAGATCCTTCTCTTTCTGTTTCCCAAATGCTCTGGGGACAACTGAGGCTTCTGGGATCCTCCCTCTTCTCTTCCAGATGGGTGGGAAGGTGGCTGTGCTGCAAGGAGGTATGGAGGTCAGCTGGGCGGTCTTCTTTGGTCGCATCTTGCAGACAGCTGGCTCCTCCAGCATCTGGTTCCTGCAGCTGATTTCCCTTGGAGCATCTCACCTGTAGAGAAGTCCCATTTCAGCATCTGGTCATTGATCTGGGACATAGGAGAGGATAAAGCCCTGGGACAACATGTTTGTTTCTTAGTGGATTCAAACACCTCCTACTGGAAAAGCTGTCAGAGCAGAGATAATCTCAGCCAGCACTCCACAGGACCCAAACATCTGACAACAGCAGGTATCTCGCAGCTCCTCCTCTGCATGGCTCCAGCCAGTGGCGGCTGGATTTTGTTCCCCCCTGAATTCCTCCACCTTCTCCATTAACCTTTTCTCCTGTACTTGATTTTTGTCTTTCTGAATTCTCATCTATAAAAAGGGAACAAGAATTCTGGGTTTGTAAAACGATGATAGGATCTTAAATGCACCAATGTTCAGTGGTAGAGCACTACTTGTCTTGTATGTGTGGCCCTGGATTTGATCCTCAACACAGCAGGGGCAGGGAAGTCTTCTCTGTGTCTATTTTCCCTTGGCCATGTCTATGGCCTCCCTTGATACCAGAGGAGTTGTTGGCTCCAGGACCTCAAGAGGGTGCTCAAAAGCTTGGGCACTCCAGACTCTTTTATAGCATGGTATAGGATCTGCATATAACCAATGCATCCTCCCGTATGCTTAAGTCCTTTTTAGATGGCTTTAATATCCCACACACTGTCAATGCTTTGTAAGTAGTTATAATACTGTCTTGTTTGGGGAACACTGAGGGCAAGAGAATACACAATGTTCAGTACCAATGCAATAATTTCTTTTCTAAATATTTTGTATGTGTGGTTGGTTGAGTCTACAGATGCAGAACCCACAGATGTGGGTGGCTAACTGCACACTTAGCATAGATTGCAATGTGTTCCTGATCTGTCTCCATGAACAGGCCTTGAACTCTTTTGAGGTCTGAGACTGAGTCCTTAAAGGTGCCATATCTGGTGTCTGTAAGCTCGTGGAATGACAACAATCTTAAGCTGCCACCTCAGAATGGCACAGGAGCCAGGAGCCTTGTGCTTAGCGGCATGTGGGTTGTCTCAAACCATCTACACAACTCCCCTAGGAGGCAGGGCGGGAACTTGCCCAAGGGCTTTCAGCTGTGTTTAGAATGGGTCAGAGCTGGGCTGTGAATTAATGGGGAAATCAAACACTTTAGTCACTCCTTTAGCTGACCTAGGCCAATTTGAATACCTAGTTCAGGATTTCAGTAGATGTGTGGTCCTTGGTGTGTTTCCTGCAAGCCTCCAACCATCTCTATTGCTCTCTTCTCCTGAGAGCCCTAGCGCCTCCTATGGATGGCACCAGTGCTCTCCTGTCCTCCTTATTGCACTTCCCTAGGAACAAGACTACTCACCCCCTCCCATCTGCTGCTTTGCACACTGCTTCTACCTCTGTCCTGGTTAGCTCTCTGCACACCCACAGGAGGCCCTGCTCAACCTGAGAGTTCCAATAGATGGTCAAGAAGCAAGTCAGGTTAAGGCAGACAGAGGTACCTCCTCTGGAAAACCTTTGGGTTTTCTGGGTCTTCTTTCCCGGGTCCGGCTGGGACTGGAACAGCGGGATCTGAAACCAAGAGGCAGGGCATCTGGGACTTTAGTTGGCCTGGTCTTCTAGTGGAGGCTGGCCTAGCTTCTGAACCACACACTTCCTGTTTTTCACCGTCCCCCTGAATGGTTCCTGTTCACTATCTAGCCAGCCATCCCAGCACCCTACCACCTACCCATCCTTCTTACTCTCTACTCTGACCAATTAGTCTGTAGCAGCCTGGCCTAGCATGAGATGAGACTGAGGAAAGAGAAGGCTGGAGAGAAGGGATCAAGCGGGGGGGGGGGGGGGGGGGGGGGGGGGGAGAAGGGCTTTCAAGGCAGGGAAGCAAGCAACATTTCTACCCAGCTATGACACCTATGAACCACAAGAGCTAACACGTCATGGTCACTCTATGGTGTATAGTGAGTGCTACATATATACCTTGGTGGTAGCCAACAGCTTTGTAGTTGGAATTAAGACAGGCTCAACAAGAGCGAAATCATACCTGGTACTGGAAACCGAGGGCACGACCCGGCGATAGGCGAAGCCATGGATTTTGGAGAAGAATCTACAACCACTACTTTACTTAAACCAGCATAATCCTCAACTACGTCCTAAATATTTGTCCGCACAGCCACAGATCAGTTAGCTCAGTCTTCACCACTCACCAAGGAAGATTCTCTTTGCTACAGATGGAGACCATTACAGAAAACCACAACCGACCAAAACGCAGAGTTGTGGAGCCCTGTCCCAACTGATACATAAACAATATGACTACACGTTAGTCTCAGGGATCACTGCAGAAGAGAGGGTTGAAAAGTGAGCCAGAGGATCGGGGAGTTGGCTGTGAGATTGTATCCTCCAGAAATGTCAGAATCTACACCCGTAAAGTCTCACCGACATAACTGCCTAAACATGAGCCCAACAAGGACAGCAACGGTAGACATGCTAACATGAATGGGGAGAAAACTCACGAAGTCGCAACCCTACACAAAGAACTATAGGGAACTAAGGAATGCAGAGAACAGGAGAAACAGTCTTCCCCAGAGAAGAGTGCACTAATACCAAATGGTCAGCCATGAAAACAGACATACGAGTAGCATTATACAGACTGGGTGGGTTGTACTTGTGTGTGTGTGTGTGTGTGTGTGTGTGTATCTTACAACAATTAGTGAACAAAAGAGCTCATGAATTTGGGGGAGATCGAGGAAGAGTACACGGGAGGGTTTGGAGGTAGAAAAAGGAAAGGGGAAACAATGTGATTATAGTATAATCTTACAAAAGTAACTTAAAAAGGGAAGGGAAGAGTGGCTCGGGCTGGAGGCCGAGAGCCTGCTCACTCTGAGAACATGGGCCAGGCTTCGTCCAGGTCTGGCCGCTGCAGATCCAGGTTGAAGGCAACTCCATTGAGGGCATAGAGAGAGTCCAAGATGTCTTCCTGGAGCTCAGGGCACAACAGAGGGCTCCGAGGGCCATACCATTCCCTGTGTGAAGAGGGACCAACACATCCAGCCATTGCTACCCTTGGCCTCTGAGAATCAGTGTTCCCCAGGGGACCTTCCTAGGCAGGTTGTGGCTGAGCTCAGCCTCCGAGGGCAGAGGCCCACGTAGGCCAAAGTGCGTGCAGGACTCTTAGGCCCTTTTTCCATGCTGAGACTCGTTCCCTTATCCCTAAGAGTCGTCCATGTAGCAGTTAGTGGGTTCAAGTATCGTATATGGGATGGTGGCCTGGCAAACCCACCTGGTGAGTTGTGGGTTCAGGAGGCACAGCTGCATCGACTCAGCCAGCTGGCCACGGGCAAGGCAGAGTCGGATGAAGGCGCGGCCTCTTCCTAGCGAGGTCTTCAGCTGCAGGGTGTGGGGAGGGCCAAAGAGAGGGTGTTATCAGGATGCAGAGCTGGGCCAAATGAGAGAGAGTACAGAGAGCATAAGCGTGAGGGAGAAAGAGTGGGCCAAGGTTGGAGGAGAAATGTGTGACTGGAGGTGAAGCCTCCAAGACTAATGAGAGGTCCTCACCTCTCAGGGGAAAAGCCTCCTGTTTGTGGAGCAGGTCTGAGTGACGAGGGACCTAGGGAAGGCCTGGACAAAATCCACCCGCTTTCCGATCCCCTGCTCCCATCACCTTGTCCTGTGAGCATATGAAGCTCATCTGCTCCGTATATCCCCGCTGCCGTCGAAGGGCAGTGAACAGGAAGTCCCAGTAATCCTTCCGAGCCCCCAGAAAGCTCCTCTGCTCTTTCTGGTCAAACTAGGACCAAGATGAGAGAAAGGGCCATATGTCAGTGGCTCCTTCTGGAACCTACCTAGCACTCTGGCATGCTGGGGAGGCACATGGGAGAAGAAAGGGCTCCTGTAGGCCTTCTTGTTGGGGGAATCTTTCTCTGTCCTTCCTGGATGTGTGATAGGGACAAGAAAGATACTTGATCTCTCTGAGGGAGGGAAAGGAAGAGGGAGAGGAAGAGAGAGAGAGAGAGAGAGAGAGA
>NW_022196896.1:100020102-100063155 GCF_008632895.1 Mastomys coucha | reverse complement strand
AGAGAGAGAGAGAGAGAGAGAGAGCTTGAGGAAGTTTCTAGACTTGAGGGCGATGTGCACTGATGTCATGCAAATATCTAGGGAATAGCATTCCAGATAGAGGCAATGTAAAGATAAAGGCCCGGAGACAGGTGCAATCTTGGTGTGCTATGGGAGGTGGAGACAGTATAGTAAGACATGCCGCTCACTGTCAAGAAGTTGGAGGAGAAGGAGGTATATTTATGTTTATATATCAGGTACCTCAGGAGATAAAAAGAAGGAAAGAATGAGGGTCAGTCCAGCTTCTGGGAGGAAGTTTATGTCACGAAAGACTTGAGAAAGCAGGCAGTGCCTGATAACCGAGGGAGACAGTGGCTTGGGTATGCATCTGGGAAAGCTTTCCAGAGTATCGAAAGCTAAAGAATCAGCAGGGGCGGGGAGGAAAGGTGGAGGGTCCCACCTGCAGTAGCAGCTCCAGGCAGCCACAGAGTCTGTGGAGCTCAGCGCTGGTATCTGTCACTGGCCCCTGTCCATCCTCATATCCCTGGAGGATGGCAGAGATGGCATCTGTGAGGAGGACGGTAGAGAGCAGACATCAGGGAGCCAGGCCTATGAAGGAAATGCTCTCCAGACCCCTCCTGTCTCCTGCAACTCAGCCCCACAAAAATCTCACAGGGCACACTCACTTTTCAGGTTCCTGCTGATCCTGAGGATGGTCCCCTCGTCGGCCATGGAGACTTGGAAGTGATGGGATTCCCTGGGATTCTCTGGGGTCAGTTGCTCATTTTCCTTACGTACAGATGGGATGAGGGTCTAGACTTGAGAGAGAATGAGAGCATACCAAGGTCACACAATGAGCTAACTGGTGGAATGAAGCACAATTCTTTCTTCCTTCTTTTCTTTTCTTTCTTCCTTTCTTTAAATAGTTTACTGAGTATACTGCAAGGAATCCCAGTTATTTTTTCTTTCCTCTCTGTCTCTGTCTTTCCCACTCATCTCCCTCTCCCTCTGTCTCTCCCTCTCCTCTCCCTCTCCCTCTCCCTCTGTCTCTGTCTCTCCCTCTGTCTCTTTCTCTGTCTCTCTGTGTGTCTCTGTCTCTGTCTCTTTCCCTCTGAGACAGGGTTTCTCTGTGTAGCCCTGGCTGTCCTTGAACTTGTTCTGTAGACCAGGCTAGCCTCTGCCTATTGAGTGCTGGCATTAAAGGCATGCTCCACTACCACCCAGCTGCCAGTTATGTCTTGAAGACCGATGTATAAAGATGTGAATGTGGCCTCCACTTATTGAGTCATTGCTGGTGTTGGTCATCCTGGCCATTGCTAACATCTTTGTCTCATTCAATCTCCTTAGTAGCCTCCAGAGCGTAGTGTTACACACTGTGACTGGGCACAGAGAAGGTAAATCTCAGTCCAGTATCACAGAGCTGTAAGCTGAACTCAGATTTCCTTATATGGCGAACAGAATGCCTGCGCCATGGGGACACCCAGCTGGGGAACTGTCACCTCCTTTCCCCTTGGCTAGCCCCTGAGCCTAGGCAGAGTGTCATTGCCTTGGGACCCACATTCATCCTTTCCAGGGCCCCAGCTGAGTGGAAAATGTATGTTCCCTGGGAAAGCACGCAGAAGTAGACAGAGGTGCAGCATTGGGATTGAGCTAATATTGGGTGTGGGGAGCAGGGTGCCTGGTTTGAACCTTACCACACTCTCTTGCAGAACTCTACTTCTGTCTTCCAAGGGTCCTGGGACTCAGAGAGGGATACTGTTGCCCTTGAAGGATGATGAGCTTAGGCTGAGATCCCGGCATCAAAGCCAGGCTAGGTGTCCAGCCTCCCAGGCAGGAGTGATGGAGTTGTGGGTGGGGTAGCTGTCCTCTGGCAGTAGATCATGGGGGAAGGAAAGGAAAAAGAAGAAAAGAAAGGCTAGGACAGCAGCGTATGGAGCCCAGGACCGGGAGTCAGAAGGCAAAGGTCCCATCTTAGACAGGTCACCCTTTCTTAGGCTTCACTTTCCTCATCTCTAGATCAAGGATTAGACAGAAGTTCTCTACAGACCTTTCCTCAGAGTTCCTTTACCCTATCCCCAAGCCCAGGGACTCCCGTGCTCACCTGAGAAAAGTCTGTTTGGTTGGGGTGTGGGTAGGAGGATCCTGTAGCCTGAGTATGTCCCTTGTGACTGTGGGCTCTGCACAGTCTTTCCCAGCTCTTCCGCCTGGGGAGTGACTCAGGCCCAGCCTGGAGGGGGCTGGGCCAATCCTGGCCAGGGAGAAGTAGAAGAGAAAGATCAGGGCACTGAGGCAGAATGGGTGGCTCCCTCAAGCTCATTTGGCTTAAGGCCAGTTGGTGGCCAAACACAACACCGGTAGGGGCTTTCTTTCCCGGGCACCTGCTCCTGTCTTTCTGTCTTGATGCCACTAGATGGCGGAAGGGGGCTGACTGAAGCGCTAGTGGCTAGTTTTCTCGAGTTGCCTCTTCTGTCACTGGACTGAAAAGTGACACAGGTGGGGAGAGAGGGCAAATCACTACCAAGTATCTTTCTCCCTCCTCTTACCCCAGCCTGCTGCAGGATCCGTCAGTGTTGGGGTGCCTTCCTTTCAGCACTGGTACCCACTTCCTGGGAATGGAAACGGCAGGTGGGCTGCTCGGTTTAGGGTGACCTCTCTCACTGACCTCGCTCAGCTTCCTGGTGCTGGGGTCATCCTTTTTCTAGGCCAGGCTGGCATGGGGGTTGGTCCTAGTGACTTGAAACCAAGGGTTAGGGACTTCCAGAACTACTTTTGCGAGCTCGAGGAACTCTACCTGTAAGCAGGGCGCAGAGCGATCCTCCAAACCTGCTGCTCTCTGCTCCACGTCCCGCCCTTCTTCCCGATCTATACCCCCGGACCCCCTCGTCCTCTGTGCCATCGCCTCTGTCCCTTCAGATCCCTTCTTTGGTGTCAGTCTCTCAGTTGTTCACCAGTCACCGCGTCGCTCTCTTTCTCGCGTTCCCAGCTCAGCCTGTCCCGGCGATCCCGCCGCCGCCGCCGCCCCTCCCGCGTTCCCGCGCCCTCGGGTCCCCTCCCCACCTTCTGCCTCCAGCGTCCGTGTCGCCGCCCCTCGCCGGGCCCCCGCACTCCCACTGCCTGGCGGAGCGGTGGCGGAGGCGGAGGCAGACTCCGACGGGGCGGGCCGGGGGCGTCGCCCTTCTTCCCCACGTCGCAGACGCCTGGGGCCGAGAGGTCGCTGGGGCTGGGGGCGGGCCGGCTCGCGGGTAGTCCGCGTCCCCGCCCCGGGCCCGCCGGGTGCCGGGCCGGATGGGCTGCACCGTGAGCCTGGTGTGCTGCGAGGCGCTCGAGCCTCTGCCCTCCTGCGGCCCGCAGCCCCCCGGGACTCCGCCGGGCCCCGCGCGGCCCGAGCGCTCTGAGCCCGGGGGTGCGGCGCCGGTCCAGAGGAGGCGGCTGCTGCTTCAGGTAGGGAGCTGCGGGCCGGGTACGAGCAGCGGGCACCGCAGAGCCCGGTCCATCTGGGACAGTAAGGAGTCTGGGAAGGTGTAGGTAGGAGAGTGGGAGGGCCCTGCAGCCAGTTCCGTGGAGGTCACACCTGGGCCTCTGGTGTCCTTGAAGGGCAAATACCTGTGAGACGTTGGTGGCAGCTCTGTGATCCACCGCTACCGAAAATGAAGCAGGGGGGATTATAAGCCAAGGCCAGCTTAGTGAGATCGTTTCTCAAACAAACTAAAACCAGCCAAAACCCTAAACTCAAACTCCCCCAAACACCAAAGCCAGTAAGATAAAAAAAGCCAAAACAAGCAAGGAGAGAGAGGAAAGAGCAAGTGGCGGAGAGAGGGAGGCAACAGCAGGCTGTTAGTGAGAATTTGGAACCACCCAAGGGTGCTGCTGGGGAGAGGAGAGAGAAAGTTTAATATCCTTCTAGCTTGGGGTGGGAGGCAGAGAGGTGGCTGTCTTGGTGTTTTCTACCAGGAGGGAGGAACTGTCAGAGCCAGGAGGGCCCACAGTAGGGTCTGAGGAGGTGGGTGGGTCCGCTAGAGTTCCCCTTTCACCTCCCTCCTATTCTTTTCTGGATGAGTCTTGGAACCTAGATGCTGAAAAGAGACCAGGAGCAAAAATAGAGATGACCAGGGAAGTGGGCTGGCTAAACACCCCAGGCTTTGCATAGGCTCTGTATTTTCCTGGAGAGAGAGAGAGAAAGAAAGAAAGAAAGAAAGAAAGAAAGAAAGAAAGAAAGAAAGAAAGAAAAAGATGTTTTATATCAGCAGGGACTGGCTAGCTCTGTCCAGCCCCCTGCAGAACCCTAGTCTCCCTCTCCATTGGGACAGGGGGAGCAGCCTCATGGGATGGTGTGCCCACTTGGTTCTGGGTGAGACTGGGGCCCTTCAGTTCTTTCTCCACTGGAGGCCAGCAGAGTTAGTGTTCACTCCCAGTTCATCCTGTAGCCTCATCCCGGCACCTCAGTATGGACAGAGGTGGGCCGATGTGGCAATGTGTACTTATGTGCATGTTTTTGTGAATGTGTCAAGTGCCCAAGACACCCCTCTGCACCACTCGACTGGCTGTCCCTCTAGGGCACAGATGATATTGCATGTTTGTGGTTATATGCCATAGGCACAAGCACAGGGTTGGGAACTTGTAAATGAAATGCCCTATCCTGCAAGGTAGTAGGCAGTGACTGGTCACGATGAAGGATAGATCTGGGGATGGAATTGTCATCTGTGTTCCAAAGTGGCTGGTGTCCTAGCTGGATTCTCATGGACTCGGGGGAGCCTGGAAGTAAGAATTGGCTACCCCAATTTCTGGTGATGGGCACAGAATTGGGGTGGCATGGTAAAACTCTTAGAGTTCCGGTCCCTCCAGAATCATTAGGATATCCTCCCCAAACCCCACCCCTCTCGCTCCTCTATCTTGCAAGAAGTCCAGGGTTGATGAGGAGACAGTAGCCTTCCCTATCCCAAATCCTGGGTTAGAGGGTGAGTCTGAAATGCTCGCTGGGGTTTGGGGATTCAAGTAGAGAACCCTGGGAGGCATCTCAGACTCCACTGTATCTTGATGTACCTACCTCCTGCTTGGCAGAGCTCTCCAGGCTGACCCTCCACTTCCCTGTTTTATTCTGCTGCTCTTCAGACACGGCCCCAACCCTTCTTTGGTCTCTCTGTGGGCTCAGGACTCTTACTCCCTCCCATTCTCTCCGCAGCCAGCCTTGACATGGAGGATGGGGAGGGAATGCCCATTGGTCATGTGAGGGAGGGCAGGGATAAATAATTGGGGCTGCGACCTGAGAAAGGAATCAGGGGCACTGAAAGTGGGTGAGTCAGGGGAGGAGGAGGGGGAGGGATTTGTATGTGCCCTGTGTGACAGCGACAGGGACAGGGATGTTTGTATTCAGGGACAAGTGTCTGTCTGCATTCGGATGAGCTGGTTTTCCAGGGGCCTCTTGGGAGAGCTTGCTGTGACTCATTCCCTCCCTTATCTGCATGGATAAGGCTCCATCTCTGCCATGTGTCCAGGTCCTGGCTCCAGCAGGGGCTGCTGGGCTGGCAGCTCTCTTGCTTACCCAGGACCCTATTCACAGACAACTCTCAGGAGACCATACAGCCCAGGAAAGAGCAGCCTCTGCCTCTCACCGGAGCCCTTGCTGGAGGAGGTGTGATACTCACGTTCTTGTTCTGGATAAACATCTCTCGGGCTCTCACCCTCCCAGGAACCCAGCTCAGAAGCTACCAGGCATCTGGGCTGGCAGCCAGGGCCCTCCTACTGCCACAGACACGTGCCAGCCGCCATTCCTGCCTAGCCCATCCCGTGGGCCAACTTCTTGCCCTGAGGCCGGCTGGGCTCATATCCCTGACTCCCTTTACAGCCCTGCTGTTCTCCTACTCAGGACGCCCCCTTTGCCCACTGTGGTACCCCTATCTCCTATGCAGTCTGCTGAGGTGCCCCTGCTTCTCACCCCTACCCACTCTGTCTCTACAGCCATCACTAAACTGGCAGGCCTGAATCTGAGACCTGCCCCTCCTCCTTGTTTGGAGGGTGATGCCTCCTCCAGCTTTGCACTATCCGAGCTTGGATTCTACACCCTCAGTCAGCTTTTTTTTTTTTTAAATATTAATTAAAAATTTTATTTATTTATTTATTTATTTATTTATTTATTTATTATGTGTGTGTTGTGTGCACACGCCATGGTACTTGCATGGAAGTCAGAGGACAGCCTGTGGGAGTCACTTCTCTCCTTCTACCATGTGGGTCCTTAGGATCAAACTCACAGCATCAAGCTTGACAGCAGGTGCCTTTACCTGCTGAGCCATGTCATGGCCCTCAGCTGGCTTCTTTGGCCCTCACAGTTTGTACATGCTGAGCCCTCCCGAGGCTCCTGTGGGGGCCTGAAGAGGAAGGAGGGTGGGGATTGGCATTCCTCCTGAGTGTTCCCGCCAAGCTCCTCTGACCTGGGCGCCAAAGGGCCTGGCGGGCATCTCTAGGTGCCAGCCTCGCCTCCTCACTCTGTGCCATATCCAAAGACAAGTGGGTGCTTGTCTGATGGTGGTGGGAGCAGAAGGAAGAGGCTTCAGGATGATTCCTCCTCCTCCTCCTCCCTCCTAAAGCCACCCTTTGGGGCTGCTTCTCTGGCCTCGGCTTCTTCTAGCCTGGAGTCCCTGAAGTTTAGCAGACCCTATTGTCACATCCTACAGCACAGACAGAAGTCCTGTGTCTAACTCAGCTCTCACTCCCGTGCGTTGGGTTACCTCCTTTTCTTCTTCTAGTTTGCTAGAATTCGAGAGCTCCAGAGCTGAAGTTCATGGGTCTGAACCCAAGGCAGCCCCAGCCAAACATTCTCCCAGTGAGAATGTGCTGAAAGCTATGGGTGCTGTTGTAGGGAGGAGCGTACACATGCCCACACGGCTGCTACATGCACAGTGTCATGCATCTCTCTGAACTCACCCTGGCTCTGCTCTCCTGCTTTGTGGTTCACAAATGAACACCCCAAGGCTCAGAGAAGGGAAGTGTCCCTCCTGATGTCACACTTCAAGTGAATGTCAGAACTACTAGTGTACTCCATTGTCCTGGCCCAGAAGGATGAGGCTTTTGTCCCCCAAATGCAACTTTTGCCTTTTCTAGAGTCTGCCCGCAACATGGGGGCCCAGTTGTTCCTTTGCTCCATGTTGATTCTTAGTTTTGAGCAAGTGGCATCAGGTGAGGAGCTGGGTGACAAAGCAGAAATCAGACAGCACTTGCTCTTGCCCCGGGGGACTGTCCACTGGGTGGGAGAGGACTGTGAAGGAGGACTTGAACAAATGCTCCTTCTCTGGTAACAGTGCTTAGTGGGGGTGAGGGGTGGGTGTGGGGCAGGCCAGCCCCACAGTCATGTGATGACTGTAGAGTGACTGGCAGAGGAAGGACATGGTGCCTGGAGCAGAGGTAGGGGAGAGACAAGGTCTAGCAGAATGAGTACCATGCTCAAAGGTCCCGGGATGGAGGGTGTTGGGGACTTCCTACGGAAGTTTAGAGACTTTCTGTGGTTGCTCTGGCTCCCCATGAGCCACTTTTCTGGGCAATGGTTGTGGTATGAGAGGGGTAGAGACCAAGGCAGGAGCCTGGGCAGACAATGAGGCCTTCTGGGAAGGAGAGGGCAGTAAATCTGAGGTTGGATAGGAGGTAGAGTGAGGTAGGAGAGTGGCTCCTCTCTTACAAACATGGTGATTTATGAGGCCCAGCACATTCTGTGGCTCAGAGTATTTCAAAGAAGCGTGTACAGGCACCCTAGTGACACTTCTGTGTTCCACATGCAGAGTTAAGGAACAGAGCCTTTGGTATGCTTATGATCTCAAACGTTCAGAGGGCTGAGGCAGGAGGATTGTGAGTGAAGGGACAGATTGAGCTATATAGTGAAGCTCTGTCTCAAAAAGGTGTGGGGGGGCAGCATATAGCTTGGTCATAGAGTACTTGCCTAGATATAGAAGGCCCTGGGATTGATCACCAGTTGGGGGAAGCGGAGGAAGAGAAGTTTTCCAGCCCAGCACTCCAAGGCTTTCCCTTCTCCCACCTACCACTCATTGATTCCCCCTCAAAGGGATGTTCACCATCTTGCCTTATGACAGAACACTCTGACCTGGTGAAGGATTTCTTATGAATGGGAACAAAGTGTGGATTTTTGTGCCTCTTATGATCTACACTCTGGCTGTGAATTTTATCCTTATTCTTGTTCATGGTTATACATTGCTCCATCTCCTGGCTGGGTGCTATTCCACTCTGTGAAGACTGATCTCTTCTCTAATGGCAAGCATCAGGAACTCTTGTGACTGACTTCCATGTGACTATGTTCACACGTGGCTTCTGGGGATTGTCTGCTGTGTAGATGTATGCTTCCATGTTGATGGCTGTAAGAAAACTCAGCAAGGGTCAGGAGGCTCTTTCTATAAATGAAGCATGCCGGGTATTTTGACAGCAGCATCGGTAGTATCCTGAGGAGGGAGAAGAGGCTCCCTGGCACCCTAGTGTTCTGCCCTATGCCAGTCCTGTGTACGTCTCTGTGGCCTCAGTGAGGGACTTGGGAGGGAGAGGGAGAAAGGGAGCTAGAGAATGACACTCCAGCGGGGTAGGTGGCACTCAGCTGACTACCTCCTCCTCCTCGGTTTTATGTTCTATCTGGGGGCAGGCCCAGTCCCTGGCAGGGACAGGAGGGTATGTTATGAGGCTGCTGGGAGGGCCCCATTCCTTCTCTCTTTCCAGATGGGCGGGAAGCCAGCTATTGCCTCCTTGCTTGCTGTATGAACTTGCCAATGTCCCCTGGCAGAGTGTGGTGCCAAGGGCAGGCAAGCTAAGGCAGCCCTCAGGGGAACAGAGGAGAGCAGAGGTTTCCATCTACTAAGGAGGTAGCTGGTACCCAGAGTCCTCCCCCCTTTTAATAGTCCAGCTCTGATTTCCAGTTTACTGTTTCCAGAGACCCAAGACCCGATGCTTCTGACCAGCCTGAACAACCCCAGTGTCCAGAGGCCTATCCCAGGACAGTAAAATAGAGAAGCCCCACTTCTGTGTTACCTGTGTATCTGCCCTGTGTGCGCACACACACACACACATACAAGTTGGAACGCATGCATGAATGTGGAGGCCAAAGGCTGGTATCAGGTTGTCTTCCTTGATTAGTCACCTTATTTTCTGAAACAGGATCTCTCACTGAATCCAAAGCTCATTGATTTGTGTAGTCTAGCTGGCCAATGAGCTCCGGGATCCTCCCATCTCTACCTACTCCTTCCGAAGTATTGGGGCTTAAGGAAGCATGCCATCCATGCCAGACTCTGTGTGGTTTCTGAGGATCTGAGCTCAAGTCCTTATGGGTATATGGCACACACTTTATCACCTGAGCCGTCCCCTCAGCCCCAATTCCATGTTCTTTTCTTTTCAGAAACAGGAGGAGAGTTAGTGGGGCATTCTGGGAATGTCTATTCAAAAGACTGTTTCCCTAGTAAGTCAATAAGCAAGGGTCTCATGCCAAGGCTAAGTTTCAGGGAACTCAGGGTCCCAGGAACTTAACAAAAGTTTTTATAGCATACAGATGCTCAGTGGATGTCGTGACGTGTGGTGAGATGGGTTAAGGCAGAGCATCCTGTGGGAGAAGAGGGGACCAAATGGAAATCCATACCCATGTGGACAGGATCGGGAAGGGCTGGCTTGCTACCTACCCAGTGGAGCTCTTTGATCTCCTGCTCAAACTTGGGCTCCTCCTGGCTTGAGCTCCTTTGGGTGCATGTGTGAAGCTAGAAGCCAATGTTTGACCAGTGGAGTCAGTGTCAGGTGTGGTTGAAGGTCAACAGAAGCACATGCAGGGTTGGATGAAGTCAGCCGATAGGACTCCGCCAGGTTAGAAACCAGTGAGGCGGGAGGTGTGATTTGGCAACCAGCTGGAGCTGGCAATGGGATGGGTGGCAGTCACGGGAGAGCAGGTGTCTCCTGGCTTCAGCGTAAACCTTTGCCCATGTTCAGCTGCATCCTTTTCAGAAGCTTCCACATGCCCATATCCACTCCCATGACACCCTCCTCATCTTGCCATAGCTGGAGCCAGAAGGGTTGGGAATGGCCTGGAGGAGCCACAGATCTTGGAGTCTTCAGAAGCGATTGATGTCCCATGCTCTGTGGGCTATTGTATGGGTGTCATGTTGGTTTGGCATACAGAGAGAGCCTCCTGCTTCTCTTGTGTCTGCTCACTTTAAGCCTCTATCCTTCTCTCACCTTTCTGTGTCTTCTTTATTTTATTTTATTTTATTTTCTATTCTTGTTTGTTTTTTCGAGACAGGGTTTCTCTGTGTAGCCCTGGCTGTCCTGGAACTCACTCTGTAGACCAGGCTGGCCTTGAACTCAGAAATCCACCTGCCTCTGCCTCCCAAGTGCTGGGATTAAAGGCGTGCACCACCATCGCCCGGCTCTGTGTCTTCTTTAAATGTCCACTCTTTTATTGTTTTTTTTTCCCCTTTCTTTTCTTTTCTTTTTTTTCAAGACAGGGTTTCTCTGTGTAGCCCCGGCTGTCCTGGAACTCACTCTGTAAACCAGGCTGGCCTCGAACTCAGAAATCCGACTACCTCTGCCTCCCAAGTGCTGGGATTAAAGGTGTGTGCCACCACCGCCCAGCTTAAATGTCCACTCTTTATCCTCCAGTAGCTTGATTCCTCTCTCTCACAACCCCCCCCCTTTCAAGCACTGTGTGCGTTTACATTGCTTTACTGAGAGTCCTAGTCAATTTCTGCTGGAGGAATAGAACTTCTGAAGTGGGTATCTTTTCTTTCATTTTTTTAAAAACTTGTTTTTATTTTTTTGAGATAGGTCTTACAATGTAACTCTGACTAGCTTGGAACTTGTTATGTAGACCAGGAAGGCCTTGAACTCACAGGAATCTGCCTACCCCTGCTTCCTGGGTGCTGTGATTAAACACATACACCACCATGTCCAGCTGATTGTTAAAATTTTAATTGCCATAGTTCATCCTAATATTGGGGTTTGGGGGACATTTAGAATGGTGTTTTTAGGAGATAACTTAGTTGATAAAGTGCTTACATGGCAAGCATAATAACTTGAATTTAAATCACTAGTACCCAGGTAAAAAGCCAGGCATGGTGGGTGTATCTGTCTGTAATCCTAGTTCAGGGGAGGCTGAGACAGGAGGATCATGGATGCTCATTGGCTGGCTAGTCTTGCTGAATGGATGGACTCCACCATTAGTGAGAGACCCTGTCTCAAAGAATAAGGTGGGGGGCTGGTGAGACGGCTCAGTGAGTAAGAGTCCTTGCTACCTACGCATGAGGATCTGAGTTCAGATTCCAGCATTTATATAAAAACTAGGGCAAAGACCCATACACACTAAAACCCCAGTGTCACAGGGAACAGAGACAAGAGAATTGAAGAGGCTTGCTGGCCCCTAGCTTAGCTCCAGGATCAGTGAGAAATCTTATGTCAAAGAAACAAGATGGAGAATGGCAGGGCAAGACACTGAGCATCCTCCTCTGACCTCTCTGAGGATACCTGCACACGCATGCGCACACGCCATACCTGCACACGCATGCGCAGACGCCACAGACACGAAACACTGGCGTTGGCTTCTGGCCTCCACATGTATGGTCACTCCCTACTACGTACACACACACACACAGAATTTAAACGTTTTGTTTGTTATCACTGTGTGACTACACCTGCAATGGAAATCCGAGGACAGCGTCTCGGGGTCAGCTCTTGCCTTTCATGCTCACACGGATCCAGATACCCAGCTCAGGATCATTAGGTTTGCAGGCTTTTACTTGTTGAACCCTCGTGCCTGCCCACAAACTACATTTGCTTTTATTATTATTTTTAAAGATGATTTTATTTTATATGTGTTGAGTGTTTTGCTTTCATATTTGTAGGTGAGCCATATGTGTGCTCGGTGCCTGTGGAGGCCAAAACAGGGTATTAGATCTTCCAGAACTGGAGTTACAGATAGTCGTGAGGCACCATGGAGGTGATAGGAACCGAACCGCTAGTCTTTAATTTTCTTTTTACTTTTTTTTTTTTTAAAAGACAGCCTCTAATATAGCTCAGATTGTCTTTGAACTCACTATAGAGCTGAGAATGACCTTAAACTTCAAAGTGCTGGTATTTCTGGCACTTATACCACCAGGCATAATTCTATGTGGTGCTAGGGATATACCCAGGATTTTATGCGTGCTAGGGAAGCCCTATTGCGTTCCATCCCCAGCCAAGAATTACATTTTCTTTATCCATTCTTCTATCAGTGGGCATCTAAGTTGTTTTTTTTTTTTTTTTCCCCAAGATAGGGTTTCTCTGTATAGCCTTGGCTGTCCTGGAACTCACTCTGTAGACCAGGCTGGCCTCGAACTCAGAAATCCGCCTGCCTGCCTCTGCCTCCCAAGTGCTGGGATTAAAGGTGTGTGCCACCACTGCCAGGCCTAGATTGGTTTTTATATATGGGTATTTTCCTGCATGTCTGCCTGTGCATCAATTATGTCCCTGGTGCCCACAGGGGCTAGAAGAGGGCACTGGATCCCCTAGGACTGGAGTTCTGCATGGCTGCGAGTCACCATGTGGGTGCTTGGAATCAGATCCAGGTCCTATGTAATTTAGCTGGAGTCAACACTGCTGCCTGTGTGTCTCTGTGACGTGTGAATGTGGATCCCAGGAGTAGCTGATCTCAGCTGTAGCTGAGTCAGATGGATGCGCTGTTGTCAGTGTTTTGAGAAAGCTCCATACTGACGTCCGGAGGGGTGTATAGAAGTTGCCTCTTGTCTGCATCCTAATATGTTGTTTTGATGAGTGTCATTCTGACTGGAATGAGACAAAAGTCCAATTCAGTTGTCATTTTTTAAATGTATTTGCTTATTTTTAGTTTATGTGTACAGATACTTTGACATGTCCGCATCACATGTGTGCGGAGCCTGCGGAGGCCAGAGGAGGGCATAGGATTCTCTGGATCTGGAGTTACCAGGTGGCTGTGAGGCTCCCTGTGGGTGCTGGGAGCTGGGTTTTTATCTCTTCTGAAGGAGCAGCCTGTGCTTGTAACCAGAGATCCATCACTCCAGCTCCTTAATGCACTTTGTTGTTGAGAGAGGGTTTCTCTGTGTAGCCTTGGCTACTCTGCAACTTGAGAGGTAGACCAGGCTGGCTTCGAACTCAGAAAGCATCCTGTCTCTGCCTCCCAAGTGCTGGAATTAAAGGTTCGTGTTACCACTTCTGGCTCCCTGATGTAGTTTTAATTTGCATTTCTCTGACAGCTAGTGAGCTTGGACATTTTCCCCAGTGTTTGTGTTTGATTTTTTTTTTTTTTGAGAATTGTCTGTTTATTTCATTAGCCTATTTGTTAATTGGGTTATTAGGTTATTTCTTTATTGTGTGTGGTGTATGTATGTGTTGTACCCACACATGTGTGAGGGCGTGCTTGTGTATGCAGAGGCCAGAGAGCAACATCAGATGACTTCCTTAATAATTTTCAATCTTTTTGTTTTTGTTTTTGTTTTTTGTTTTGTTTTGTTTTTGAGACAGGGTTTCTCTGTATAGCCCTGGCTGTCCTGGAACTCATTCTGTAGACTAGGCTGGCCTCGAACTCAGAAATCCGCCAATCTTTGTTTTTATTTAACAGATTTTTCCAGGCTTTTTTGTGTGTATGTTGTATATGTGCCTGTTCATGCCTGCTTGTATGTAGGCATGTAAGTGTGTGTGTGGAAGTATGTGTGTGTGCCCAAAGTTGATGTTGTTAATCGCCCCGGATTTCTCTTCCAGCACATTGATCCTGTCTCTGCCTTGTGAGGCTGGAATTATAGTTGGGTTGCCACTCTCACTGAGAGTTTTATGTGGGTTCCAGGGACCCGACTGAGCCACTAATACTTTGGGTATTAGTCTTCTGTCTGAAACAAGGCTAACAAGGGTTTCCTCCCACTCTGAAGGCCATGGCTCCTGGTTATTTGTTTTCTTTACTGTGCAGAGAGTTTCTTATTCCCATTTGTCAGTTGTTGGAACTATCCATGATGTGACTGGAGCCCTGCTCAAGCGTTCTTGTCTGCACCTGTATCTTGAAGTGTTTTCAAGATCTACAAGTAGTTTTGATCTACAGATGTAGACTTGCAGGACTTTTTTTTTTTAAAGATTTATTTATGTATTTTATGTATATGGATACTTTGTCTGCATGTACATCTGCACTCCAGAAGACAGCATCAGATAGACACTGTCATGTGGGTGCTGAGAATTGAACTCAGGACCTCTGGAAGAACAGTGAGTGCTCTTAACCACTGAGCCATCTCTCCAACCCCCGAGTTTCAGGATTTTCATTTGCTCTATTGGGATTTGTCTCTTCACTTAGTAAACCCTTTCCTTGGCTGGAACTCTCCTTTCCTAGGAGACCCCCTCCGGAGTTAGCAGCCAACTCCAGGGTTAACGGCATTTAGTCCATTCATGGGGTAGTATCTCACTGAAGCTCACCCTCCAACCAGATGTGCTGTCATCTGGGTCCAGATCTGTCCTGCCTGAGGTTGTCTGGGAAGCCCTCAGAGAGGAGGTTACAATTCGAATAGGGTTATTAGAGACAAGTAGGTGTTCACTGATCCAGAGGGCAGACATGGGCCTTTCAGTAAGACTCAGTCAGAGCTTAGGGAAAGAGGGGGAGAAGAAGGGTTAGAAGGTGAAGAGATGGCCTGCATAGGAAGGGGCATGAAAGCCGGGTGGTGGTGGCAGTGCACGCCTTTCATCCCAGCACTTGGGAGGCAGAGGCAGGCAGATTTCTGAGTTCGAGATTTCTGGTCTGCAGAGTGAGTTCCAGGATAACCAGGGCTACACAGAGAGACCCTGTCTCGAAAACAAAACAACAACAAACAAACAAACAAAAAAGGGAAGGGGTTTGAATGCAGAGATAAAGGCTTTGTGAGATGCCTGTGAGCTGTGAAGAGGCCTTGGAAGTAGGGGCTCTACATTTTAATCTGTTCCTGGCACAGGGTAGAGGATTCATGGAGGGTAGGGCATGGGGTGTTTGGAACTTGTTGGCCAGTCTTTCTCATGTAGCGGGCCCACATAGGAGTTTGCATGTTGTGTGTGTTTAGGGGTGGGATGCGTGTCCGTCAGCAGTTCCTCCTCCCTTAGTGAACTTCTAGGAAGCTGCCCATTCATCCTCGCCTTTGACTTCACTTCTATTAGGACACCCACACCCCGACTCCAAGAACTCGGGCCTAGTAGGATAGGTTGTTGAGCCAAGAACTCACCTCGCATGTCTGGCTCTCCACCTGTCCTTTTGGCTCTGTTCACCTGCTGCCCAGCCCAGGTGTCACTCCCAGGGGACAGGCCTGGCTTTGTTGGGACCCTGAGACCTTGGCCAGGCATGTGGGTCTTGCCCTTGCAGAGTTACAGGAAGGGAAATGACGAGCTGAGTAGGTATGGGGTGTCAGGACCTGGGTCTGTGGAAGTCCCAGGCTGGGCACTGCTTGCCTGGCTGGCCACGCCCCTGACATGTTCCTGGCAGGTTGGGAGTGGGGGAGCTGGTGGCTTATGGCCAGAGGTACAGAGTAAACGAATAGAAAGGAGCCCTTTGGCCATATCTCCTTTCTCTTGCTGTCTCTGGCTCAGCACCCTGGGAGTCTTCCTTTCCCTATTTTCTCTGGTCAGCTTCTACAATCCGACTCTGCTCCTTCCTTGTGTATCTATCCGTCTTGCAGGGGCAGATGGCTTCTCTGCTGTAGAGGAGACTGTGTGGGGTTGCAGCTTTGGGAATGACACTGAGTTCAGCACGCCCTTCTTTTTTTTTTTTCTTAGCAGTTTTAGGAATGTGTATGGATACATATATTATAAACCTCATTGGGCTTCAGTTTCCTCCACTGCCCTAGCAATGTTTGGTGGAGTGTATGGCACATTGACAACATGTGATAAAGTTGTGGTCATCTTTGTGGTCATTGTCATCATCATTGCTATTGAGTATGCGTCTTGTCCCCCAGGAAATAAAATGCAGCAGAAGTGTGAGGGTCTGAAGCTTGAGGAGCCTGTCAGAGGCCTGCCTGCTGGGGTGGAAGAAGTGAGGAGGCTGAGCATCTCATACTGCTGGGTAGGAGGGTGCCCTGAGAGAGTGGATGGAGGTGGGCCCGGGCCAGGCCTCTTCATTCAGAGGAGAGTCAGGAAGGCTGGTGGATCCTGTGGAGCACGGCTGGCCAGAAGTGCTTTAGCATGATCCTCTCCCTACCACCTGTGGGGGTGCCCAGTCTTTGGAAACAGTGTGGGGGATTTCAGCGGGAATCAGAACCCTGTTATTTCTATCAGCCTTTGTAGGACAGGGAGAGGAGTGGAGCTTTGGGTTTGGTGTGTGTGTGAGTGTGTGTGTCTGTGTGTGTGTCTGAGAGAGAGAGAGAGAGAGAGAGAGAGAGAGAGAGAGAGAGAGAGAGAGAGTTGCAATGGCCTGGGGAAGCAATGGGGGATGACTCAAGCGTCTAGAAGAGAAGACAGTGTTCTGGGAGTCAGGGGTAGCGGGAGTAACTCTGCATTGCCAGGTTCTGGCTTTTGCATGAATGTCGCCTACCTCCCTTTACTTAGCTACTTAGAGCAGGGGGGTTGATTCCCTCAGGCCTCTGACAGCTTTTCTACACTCCCCATTCTGCCTTTTGGTTTGAGTGTGTCAGTGCTGAGGGGGAAACTGAGGCACACTGCACTGGGTCAGGGACAGCTCCAAGGTATGGCATTCAGAAATGGGCAGTTTACTTAGCCCCCTCCCACCCTAAAGCTCATGCTGGGCAGGTGGGTAATGGGCATTGGACATGACCTTGACTGTTCTTTGAGCCGGTTGGAGTGTGGGGCAGGGGTGCCTGGCAGTTGCCAAGCTATAACAACATTAGTTGAATGAAGTTGGAGCAAAAACAAGTGTTTCTGGGCACCGAGCTGAGGCCATCTGTGGGCGTTCGGCTCAGACCCAGCCAGGCCAGACTGTCCCCCTCCTCTGCTGCCCCCTCAGCTCCCACAGCAGCAGCTGGCAGACTGCATTGAGCCTGTGTGAGGCACCCAGATGGCCTCCTGACCCCCCAGCCGCTCACTATGCTAAGCAGGGTTCCTGTATTCCTTTGCCTTTTAATGGAGCCACAGCAGGGGGGAGGTTTCTCTATAGTTCTCTTGTTTCCTACAAAATTCCTTCCTGCTGGTGTGACTGCAAGCTATTTCCAGAAGCTCAGAAAGAAAGCTAGATGGCTCTGGATACCTGAGGATAAGGCTAGCCGGAGGAGACATTTCTTACCACTTTCTAGCTGGGTGCTCTGGGCAGAATGACTCCATGCCTATAAGCTTCAGTGACTTCAGTTGGGAAAAGGGGGAATGGAGCCCACCACACCAGGCTTCTGGGAAGAGCTAGCTAGCTTCACCAAGCTTGGGGGGAGGGGGGGGGACGGCGCTCAGGTGGCACTGTCTGTGCCTGTCCTCACTCTGTCCTGAATGGCATCTTCTTTCTCGTGTCACTCTCTGTAGTCTGCAGGCTGCAGTGTAGAGGTCAGCTGAGGATGGTGTAGGAGGAGCAGACTGGCCTGGAAGCTACTCTGGGAGGTGTGGGGGTGGGGGAGGGGCAGGGTAGGCATTAGATGGAGCCTGGAGACACTGACATAGCATCCTGAAGAGGAAATGAGGGAAGGTTAGTTATGAAATACCATGTGCCCAGGGCCCAAGCTGATCTGGTAGCAGGTGTGAGATGATGGAGGGAGTCTCTGCTTCCGTATCTAGGAAATTAGAGGGAGAACAGGGGCTTGGTGATTTAAGGGAGGGATCTGTGGAACGGAGAGAAACAGTGTTTCGAGCATGTTGCAGGTGCTCAGCCAGACTCTGTTCCCATCAGAAGGCCCCCTGGGTCACCTAGTTGATCTCTCTGTGTATCTGGATTAAACCCCTATAGAAGAGTGGGTCTGGTTGTATGCAGGCAGGCTACAAGTCAGTTAGCAATGATGGCAACAGATGTCTTTAAAAACAGCCTTTTTGGTATTGCATGCCTTTAATCCCAACTCTTGGGAGGCAGAGGCAGGTGGATCTGTGAGTATGAGGCCAGCCTGGTCTACAGTGCTAGTTCCAGGACAGCCAGGGTTACACAGAGAAGACTCTGTCTTGAAACACACACACACACACACACACACACACACACACACACACACCCCAGCCTTAACCAACCAACCAACCGAAACACCCAGCCTTTTCGGACTGGGGAAGATGGTAAAGGCACTTGCCAGACAACTTGAGTTCAATCCCTGGGATCCACATTGGGGAGAGAGACAACCAGTTGGGGAAGGTTGTTCTCTGACCTCATCAACAGTGGCACCTCTTATTCAAACAAACACACAAACAAACAGACATCTCGGTCACCCTGCAAAGTGTTGGACACAGACATGACTGTTGGGCTCATCTTAGCCCCTGTGCTAAGCTGGATAGTCTTTTCTACCTGGGCCTGTCAGCGGGGAGGGAGTCCTTTGGTTGTATGAGGTCAAGGTTTTGCCTGATTAGTCACAGTCCTTCTCCCTGGGAATCTCCCATCCCCAGTCTGGCCTTCAGCCTTCATTGTACCTGCCCCTGCTCAGGCCAGATGAAAGGCTGCAAGAGGAAGGGGCCAAAGAAAGTATCTGGATATCTTCTTCGGAGATAGTGTGGGCTTAGATTTGTGTCCCCTTTGCACAGTGATCTCTCCTTCACTTGCCTCCAGTGAGTGGGTGGGGCTTCTGGACCCCAGTTTTTTCTACTCCTCCCCATGGGAGCATGAACCCCACTCCAGGATCCCTCCCCCCCTCCCCCGAGCTCTGTAGCTGACTATAGGACTGTGAGAAAAACCTCCATCTTGCTTCCCATACTCACAGAGGGGCATTTCCAGCTCTGGGGTCTCTCTTGTCCCCTCCCTTCCTTCTCCATTTATCTCCCCTTCTGAGAGCCAAAGGCCCTTTGTAAAGGTCTTTGTGTGGTTCTGAGCTCCCAAGCCTGCAGAGGGACAAAGGGACACCCTTTCCCCCTCTCCATTGTCCCCTCTCTTCCCAGGAGGCCCCCCTCCACCACCCCATCAGCTTATTTCCTATGTAGTTAGTGAACAGAGATGGGTGTTGAAAGGGTTCGTGGATTCTTGGGGCCCTGGAACAAGGCTGAGTGGTCCTGGCAGGAGGTTGGGTTCCACTGGGGAGGGGAACCTCTGGGTCCTGGAGCAGGTAAGGCAGAAGTCCAAGTCATTGACACTGGTGTCCCTGAGTGGATATGATTCCCCCTCACCTTCTCTCTCTGATTTGGTCACTGTCTCCTGTCCAGGTCTCTTTTCTCTTTGCACTGGTGTGCCCCCAAATCACTCTCAATATCTGTCTTGGAGAAACCAGGCAGGCTCTATCTTCATTCTTTTTTTTTTTTTTTGGTTTTTCTAGACAGGATTTCTCTGTTGTAGCCCTGGCTGTCCTGGAACTCACTCTGTAGACCAGGCTGGACCGAACTCAGAAATCTGCCTGCCTCTGCCTCCCAAGTGCTGGGATTAAAGCCGTGCACCACCACTGCCCGGCTCTATCTTCATTCTTAATGCCAGTTTGAAGGAGGCCCCTTCCCTTCTTCCTTCCCTAACACAGACCTCTTTCTCTCTGCTCTCCGCCAACCTGCAGGGTCTCCTCTAGGCCACTGTCATTCCCTTTGCCCTGGCTAGCCTGATAACCCCACGCCAGAGTAACCCTGACTGGCAGAGTAATGCCTGCTGGGTTCTGGATAAAAATAGATATATGCTTGGTGACTGGGACAAAGGTAGGGGCCAACCCACAGGTTCCCCATGGCCTCCTTGGGAACACATGCTCTTCTGGGGCCCTGGGGTCTCCCTACGACCCTGCTGCAGTAGGAAGTCTGGAGTGCCACGGACCCAAGCAACTCTTAGGAGGAAACTGCTGGTGCTGGTAAATGAAATATGGGCAGAGAGAGGCAGGCCAAGGGCAAGCGGGAGTCTTAGCTGGTAAGTATTGGTGGCCTGAACCCAAGTGTAGCCCAGGACACTGCAGGCACAGCACAGTATTCCAGGCCACGGGCAGTGACCTGGGCCGCAGTGGAGAGGAGAGCCAGTTCTGCATGCATGAGTTGCTGAGTAGCAGCCTGGTCTCTGAAAGCAGCCACTTCCCTACCTGGATAATGGGGGTCTCCTATCGCTTGAGGGAAAACTGGACAACTTCTCCAGGGTCTGTGACAGGGGCCAGTAGGACCCTCTATAGGCTCCCCAGGCTGCCGGGCTTATCAGTCTTCAATTCAGGCCCTTGGTTCCTCATCTCTTTCTTTCTGGCCTGTGTACATCCTCCTCATAACCAGCTCTCCATTTTCTCACTGGTCTCAAATGTGGCTAAGCTCTTGTTTATGTGCTCTGGGACCTGAGTCCAAGAGAGGAGAGCCCTGCCTTTTGCTGGAGTGGCACAGAGAATAAAAGCATGCTGTGGAATAAAGCTCAGTTGTGGTTATGCTGGGCCTTCAGGGCCTTGACATTCCCAATACCTTCAGGTTCCCCAAAGGCTCTTCTTGTTTAATAGCATCCTGTTCTTGTTCCATGGATGCGATTTCTTCTTTCCTGCCCCTGAGGGTATTATGTCCATCTTGTAGCCTTTCTTCTCCTTACACTGCTTCCTTCAGGTGGCTCTAGTTCTTTATGACTTATCCTGAAAGCTCCTCTCACATGCTTGGAGCCCAGTTTTCTGTTCAGCGTTTAAGTTAGGACCACAAAGGGAGGATCAATTGCATCCCGATGCCAGGCTGGGCTGTTTTCACAGGTCAACTCCAGTCAGTGCCGTTGGGTGTTT
The DNA here is from genome assembly GCF_008632895.1 of Mastomys coucha. NCBI lineage: Eukaryota > Metazoa > Chordata > Mammalia > Rodentia > Muridae > Mastomys > Mastomys coucha. The sequence goes on along the minus strand of NW_022196896.1, from coordinate 100,042,435 downwards.
AGATTGCTTATTGGATCCCCAGAGAAGACCCCACTTTGTTATCACCCAGGACAGTGAACATACATTTGCTTTTCAGTGCCTGCCCCTCGTCCCTAGGCCCAGTACTGTCTCACTCTCCTTTGGACAATAGCTTCCTATCTCTGCAGTTGAAGGGAGATTTGGACAGTGATGGCTTCTTCAGTGTTTTACTGGCCTTCCTGCTCCAGGTTCACATTCATGTGTGTCGCCAAGGTGTCTGTGCCCATCAGTCCTGAGTCTTAAGGGGGCCGTAGGGGGAGGCCAGCTGCTTACTGGATGCTCCTCAGCCTGCTTGGGCTTATAGCTTCCACTCACTCATATCTCTCCAGCTCCCTGGAGTTTTAACACTGTTGTCAAGGGTGATAATGATTTATTTAACTAACATATAAATATACATAATATATAAAATATAATATTTAGCAAGTGATCCAGGGGTAGGTCAGGAGGCAGGAGTGGGCTCTGAGGAAAGGTCAATTGGATCTTAGCCATTTCCTATCAGGATCAGGAAAGCCTGGGGCCTTGGAAGGGTGGTGACATGGCTGCTTCCCTGCTGGGGTTAAGATGCTCAGGGCTGGCTCCTTCACCTATGAACCTGTTGTTTAGAGGATCAGCCTGCTGGAGGGAATCTGGCTTGGGGCTGAGGCTGGCTGGAATGTCACTTCTCTGGCTTTGTCCGTGTGTCTCCAACTATCGTTCATCCACGGGTGGTAAGTAGGCCATGGAACAACACAGCACACGCCGGGAGATGCATTACCTACCCTCTGCTGGAGCTACTGACAGAGAGTGAACCGGAAATCCTTCCTGTCTGAGAAGAGCCGTAAGACGGTCAGAGACGGCACAATTGTGATCGTGAATTAGCATGCTTCCCCTTTAGAGCTCCTTGTTCTCCTCAGGAGTCTGGGTCTTCCACTGGGGACCAGCGGGTAAGCCTATTGCAGGAGTAGAGTAGGGGAAGGCGAAGGCAGGAGTATGTCATCCCTGTTATTTGGGGTCCAACATGGCCAGACAGCTTCTGTAGCCTCCATTTTCCATATCTAGGTGACCCTGACCTGCCTGGTGGCTGGACGTGGCTCTTCTAATCCAAGGTCCACAAGGGACAGAGCCTCTGTCCTTTTTCTCCTTGTCCCTAGCCCCCCTTAAAGCACAGAAGCAACAGTTGGGTTCCTCCTTGCTTTCTGGCTCACACACTCAGCCCGTGCACCCTCGCTCCACCTCCCACAGGCAGAAAGCCTGAGGACGGAAGTCAAGAGCAAGGAGCCAGGTGGGAGGGCCCAGGCGCGGCCCAGCTGGGGAACAGTTGGAAGGGAACTGTTGTCAGCTTGGACTGGTGACCTTATTACCCAGGGGGCTGAGTAGACCTGTGGATGGTAGGTGTGAGTTCTGGGTTTGGCCAAGGTGATTCTCAGGGGGTGGAGCTGGAGGAGAGTGAAGACTCTGGGTTCGGGGCTTCCTGGAAAGGCGAAGAGGAATTTATGAGATTTTTGTGCTGAAAACAGAAGTCTCTGTTTTAGAGGGCTTTAAAAGAAGAGTATGGAGAACGGGAGGGCGAATACAGAAGTCTCTCCAGCCATGTGATGTCTCATTGGAGGTGCCTCCTGCGAACCAACTTAAGTACTTTCTGCTTTTAGCGCTGGCCCATTTCCTTCCATTCATCTTTGATGATGGTGGGGGTAAGCTCGCAGACATTCGTTACTGGGCTTCCACTTCTGTGTTCCCTAGGTGAGAGGCAGCCTCTTGCCCCCCTCTCTTCTTGGAACCAAGCCTCTTCATGCCGCGTCATCTTGCCTCTTCTTTGGCCCACGTCCCATCCCTAGCCAGCACTATTTTGATGTCCTCTTGGGACACCTGGCTCCCCTCCCGCAGTGTTCATGCCTGGCTTGGGCTATGAACTGCGTGTTCCAGACACCATGCTCTGGTGCAAAGCCCTGGCTGGTAGATGGGTGGTCAGTGTGCAGCTGGTGGACTAGGAAGGGCTATTGAGAAAAGAACCAGGGTATCTTCTCCAACTGATGCCAGGTTTTAAGATACTTGTCCAGGCACCTATGGATGCCTTGGTATGTCAAGCAGGTATAGGGCATTTTTACATTTAATTCACTCCTTATTCCTCCCTGGGAGGTCAGCTTCTTGTCTCCATCCTATAGAAGATGTTAATGGTGGCTCAGGATGACACAGTATCCTCAAGGTCATGTATGTGCCCCATGGGTTCCAGGGCCAGGATTTGGATGCTAGTCTTTTTGTATCTGGGTCGTTCTCTTTGGTAGATAAGAGATGATGCCCATTTCGCAGATGAGAAGGTTTAGTCTCCCAGAGGGCCTGGAGCCCAGATTGGTCCATTCACAGGGCAAGACAGGATCTTCTGTCTGGTCTGTTTGAGCCTGGTTCAACCCTGAAGCTACACACAAAGCAAGAACAAAATGTGTTAGAAACTGGACTTAAGGGATCATGGAGTGGGACTGGGAATTTTGGGGTCAGGGTGAGGAAGAATCCAAATTGTACCACTCAGATTTGGGGAGAGGAGGGACCTAAGTCTGTAGGAGAATGCCTAGCTTTGGCTTGAAGGGTATAGCTGTTTAAAACCAATCATGGTATTTGGGTGTCATACCCTTTGCATCTGTGGACTGGGGAAGGACTCACATCTAGGTGGGCTTTTGACCCCATCACAGCATCTAAGAGCCTGTTGTGGACCTGTCTCGGTCCTTCTAAGGTTCTCCACCCTGGGGATTTGGCTCCTGACACGACAGTGGTTAACAATCTGGAAACCTGAGCTCGGACCTGCTGCAGCAACTCCCTTCCTGTGCACTGAGCCTGGGAGGCAAGCTTGTCAGGGCCCGCTGCTTCTGCAGTCAGTGGATGAGGCCAGGTCTGGCTTGCTTCTCAATTCAGTGTCCTTGGGTGGCTGGCCTGTGCCATCTCTTTCTTCCTGTGCCCCTTCTCCCTTGCTCTTTCTAGAAGGGAGGGGCCAATCACTTTCTTCCAGCCCCTCAGCTTGGCCCCCCCTTAGGTTTCCCTGCTTAGCCTTTCTCTCTCCACTTACAGGTCCTCTCCCTGCTCTAGATTTTGGGGTTCTGTTCAGCTCCTCCCTCAGCCAGCTTGGAGTTTTCTCTTGGAGGTCCTTCCCTTCCTTCTGTCCTAAAGCCTGACTTCTGCCCATGTTCCCTTCCTTCTGTCCCAATGGCCTGACTTCTGCCCATGTTCTCAAACATCTGTAGGCTTCAGGCAGAGGCTGAGGCTGAGGAAGGAGCAGGAGAGGTATAGGATCCATTTTTAGCTTCTCATTTGCCATAGCTCTGGAAGTGGGCTGAGAAAGGGTCTCTGTGAAGAGACATGGTTTCAGGAGAGGTGGGCAGAACCTGTTGATCTATCTGTGCCCCATCTTTCCCTCAGGGGAATGACTGTCTCATCTGGGTCCCTAGTCTTGAGGCTTTAGGTCAGCTTTCTGCCCCTGTGCCTCTCTGTGGAGTGGGGGTGAGGCTGGCAGTGGCTGGCTTCCCAGGAGGGGAGGGGGCTGTGGAGGTGGGGGCAGGGCACTCTATGATTGCATTAGCTAGTGCTGATGCAAAAGGGGGTTTCCCTGCCCGGCTCTCCCGATCCCCTTCCACTACCCTCCTTCCTTGCACTCCTTCGTACTCACCATTCATCCCTGCCTTTCTCAGATCCATCAGAATCAATTAGACCTTCCCTGCTGTAATCTTATTGTGGGGCCTGGGCTCCCACCCAGCAGCCCAGCTCCCAGGCCTGCAGTCTCCTCTCTGGGCCCTGCAAAGAGCACTCCGGGGAGAAGGGATGACCGGGATGACCTCAGGGCTCTTGCCCTTCCTTACCCACCCTGGGGGTCCCTAGTGGATCAATAGCCTGCTTGGCCTGTCTCCATTCCCACTCCTCCCCCATCCACCGTTAATCATGTCCTAGGCTGCTGAGTGGTGATGGAAATCATTTGGAAAGGGGCCCAGAGGACCAGGATTCTCAGCCCAGAGAACAGAGAGTGGTGGGGGTGGGGAGAGGAGGGGGCTTGAATAACGTGCTGCCAGTCTGGAGGCATTTATTGTGTAGACCAAGCTATTCTTCCCTAGGAAGGCAGACTCAAGGAAACGGTTTGGAATTTGAGAGGGGGACTGGAGGTTAGCTATCAGGAGGAACTTTCCACCTGTAGAAGATCAGAGACCTGGGTTAGCAGTGGTGAAGGAACACCCCTAGGAGGATAGGCATTACACTCTTTTCTTCTGGCTACCATGTTATGCTATGGAAAAGCAATGGACCAGGAACAGGGGCCTCTCTCAGCTTTGACCCTGACACTTGCTGGTTATGTATAGCAAATCACTGTAAGCATTCAGGGCCTCAGAGTCCTGTGACAAGCAGGGGCAGGGAAGGAATGTGAGGGGGGGCATTTCTAAGTTTGAGTGGATACCAGAGGGCTGGTTCAGAAGAGGGATCATGGTGTCTCTTGTCAGGGTGGGTGGAGTGGGGACATAAAGACCTTATGTCCTAGCTACAGTGGCAGCAGAACTCTCAAAGTGAGCACTGGCCAGGATCTGGAAACTGGAAGGGATGTCTCACCCTTCATCCCTCCCTCTCTTCTTCCTGCACCCCCCGCCCCCTAAATGGGCTCCTGTTTACTACCTACACTCTAAATCCCAGGTGTCAGATACCGAGCTAGGTACTAGGGTGAACGTGAGAATGATGGACAGTGGCCTCTAGAGCTGGCCTCCTGGTGGGGAAGAACAGGAGACTGAAGAAGCCAGCAGATATAGCAACAAGGAATGGTGCCAAGTACTGGGAGGGAATGAGCTATCAGTGCCCATAGAAGAGCTGGAGGGGATAGGACTCCTGTGGGTTGGCCAGAGGAGACCGCCTGCAGCTGTTACCGCTAGAGTCCATGTGAGTCAGGTCTATTCTGTAGGAATCTGTTCTGTCCTAGGCAGAGTGGCCTGGGGCTGGGTTTGAGTTCTATGCCTTGGGCCTGGTTGGGTGGTTGATCTTGTGAGTACAGTTAAGGAGACCCTAGTGTGGAAGCTGAAGGACCAGGAGCCCAACCTGAGGGTGGGGGCATTTGACTGAAAACCTCCTGGGGCCCCTCCTTGTCCCTACAAGAGAAGGTAGGGACACTGGCTCTTGTCAGCAGGTGGGAGTAGGGAAAGAAGGGGGAATTTCTTGATCCAGGTCCTTCCAGGGGAAGGGTTGGAAGGTCCCCAGGGAGCCATGCCTGCACACCACTCTCTAGGTGTGAAAGAGAGACCGGGAGCCTGAGATCAAATGCTCCAGGATTCTCCTGTAACAGGAATTGCCTTTGTCCTAGAAGACAAAAACCAACCTGGGCCACTGCAACCCATAGGGCCCAACACAGAGGAGACTCTGTCTTGGGCTGCCAAGTAGACCCTCCTCCCACGGCTGTCCCAGGGTACAGCTGGGCTGTGACCTGCTCTCTTGTTTCCTGACACCTGCCTGGCCCCTCTGGGAACCCGTTCCTCCTTGCTTTGACTAGCTGTGGGAAAAGGGGACTCCCCCTGGCCCTGACCCAAGAATGTGTGGATATGTGGGGGTGGGTAGATCACAGATGGCCTTCACCCTATCCTACCTGGGATTGGGATCTGCTTCCGGGTCAGTTCTCACCTACCTGTGATCCAGGGGATCTGATGTCATCTTTTGGCCTTTGTATATATATATATATATATATATATCTACATACCTCTCCCTTTCCTCTCCCCCTCCCCCACCCATCTCTCTCACACACACAGAAAAAAGAAAAAAGGAGATAAAATTAATTTTTAAAAGTATCTGACAAAATCTACTCATGAGAGGGAATATTTACTTTGGCTGACAGTTTGAGGGGGGCACAGCCCATCATGGTACCAGGAACTTATACAACCCATCGATCACACTGGACAAAGACATTCCTATTCTTTCAAGCTCTGAAGAACCCACAGCACCACCTTTATCCCATGCTCACCTGGAGTCTAGCAGGGTAGGAGGAGTGGAGAAGAAGAGCAGGGGCTGTCAGGGCTGGAAGTCAGGCCCCTGGGTCTGTGGACGCCTGGGAAGGTCCTGCCTTATAGACTGGGAGACCAGAAGCAGCCAGTCATTCACTGGATGGTGACCAGCTCTTTAAAGATGTCATTGGAGGATCTGGGAAATGACTCCATGGATGTAAAGGCTGGCTGCCAAGCCTGATAACATGAATTCAACCTATAGGACCCACTTAACAGGGGAGGACTGACTACATGTAAGCCATGACGTGTGCATCCTTTCCAAACAAACAAACAAATGTATCAAAAGTGTCGCTGGAGAGACAGAGATGAGAAACGGACGTTCAGAGGTTCGCTGTTGGAGGCAGTAGAGAAGTCTTTATGCAGTGTCTGTTAATGAAGCCCTCCATCAGACGGGGTCCTGCCTAGATTCACCTAATCCTTCTATTGTACAATATTTCACTTCCAATCCATGCTCCCCCGTGTCTGCATCTGATCCACAAGTGAGGAACTGTGTGCCTTTGAGACTCAGAGACCTGGAAGCATAGCTGGCAGGGAAGCACACAGACCAAGAAACCACTGTGAACTGAATGGAGTGGCTGGTGCCCCTAGGGACCCTAGGGAGCAGGAGGATCAAGACTGGAAGAAGGTGGGCATGGTGGTTTAAGCCCACCGTGTGATGTTAGCATTTGGGAAGCAGAGACAGGCAGATCTCTAGGAGTTTGAGGCCAGCCTGGTCTATATAGAGAGTTCCAGGTCAGCTGAGGCTACATAAGTGAGACCCCGTCTCAACCCAAAACAAGACTGGGAAGAGACCTTGGGAATTGGAAGTTTACCTCGACTCTTTCTCCGGGAAGTTTTGAAAGAAGAGAAAGTAAAAAGGGTTCTTGCTAGAATCTTGCAGGGAGTTGTGGGATGGATGGCTCTGAGAGGGTGAAGAGATTCTACAGGGATCCTGGTGAATTATTACAACAGTGGGTACAATGAGACAGGCATGGTGTGGTACATTTGTGAGGGCTTTCCAGGAAGCAGCAGGCGTGGCTTCCTGTCCTGGGTGTCACAAACTTTTCCCCCTCCCTGAGGAGGGTCCTTGGCCAAAAGTTCCTCCTGCTGGGCAGAGGCTAGCTGTGGAGAGCTTTGCCTAGGAGCCTGGTCTAGCAGGGTTCCAGGCTGCAGAAGGCTGGGTCTTCCTCCTTGCCTTCCTGCACACCAACCAGTCCTTCATCCTTCCAGCTCCGTGGAATATCTGTCACGCCCTAAGCACCGATTCAACTGAGAATCCTTTGAAGAAAAAGCTTCCCCTGCTTTCCTCCCTCAGGCCAGGCAGAGCCTCGTGTCAGCCAATTCTGAGGAGCTTCCTCCCATCTTTAAAAACTCAACTAGTGATTCCTTTCGATTAAGCATCAGCCCACATGCTATGGATTAAACTCCATTTCCTCCAGGCTCGATCTCTTTCCTGTGGTCCCAAGGTGGGGAGGCTATGGAGAGTGAGGCTCCCCTCAGGCTTGGAACAGGACTGAGCAGTGCCAGGGATTTCACTGGGGTTAGTGGGCATAGACAAAGGCTCACTTCGGGGGAATGGGCTCTCATGAATGCAGTAAGACCACCTCTCCCCTTCCCTCCAGTCTGCATCCTGAAGTTTCATCATAGGGGCCCCTTGCTTGGCTGTCCTTACTGTCCTTATGTCTGTCTACCTTTGTCTCTACCCCCACACCAGGAGCTATCTCTTCTTTCTGGCTGGCTTTTTGTCATTCTTCCCATTCCGCCCCCCTGTGTTGTCTGGTGTGGGGTAGGGAAAGTGTGTGTGTGTGTGGGGAGGTGGCGTTCTGGGGGCTGGTGCAGGGGTGGACCTAAGAAGGCCTCTGCATTGCAGGAGAGTCTGGGGGCTGCGGGGGGGTGAGCAGCAGCGGCAGGAGCAGAGAGGAAGACTCTCAGGCCCTTAGCTGCAAGTTGAGAAAGACCCTGAAAGTTAGGGGACAGCTGAACACATCTAGAAATCTGGTCTTGAGATGGGTGGGGGTTGGGGAAAGCCCAGGCTCGGGGATTGCTGCAGTGGGAGAGGGGCCAGGGTCTGCGGGGGTGCGGGGGGAGCAGTGTCCAGTTGCTGAGGAAGCAACCTCAGCTCAGCTCCTGGCCCATTGCCCTCTCAGCTTCTCGGCAGCCACAGACTCAGGCGAAATTCAGCGCTGGTTGCCGCCACTCCCCCACTCTGCTTGTGGGTCCTCTCTTTGCCTTTGTCTGCCGGTTTCTCCAGAGCCCTGCGCCTGTCCTCTTTTCTTTTTCCTTTTTCTAGTTCCAGGGTCCTAGCGTGATGACCCCGAAACCCTTTCCCCGAAAGCCAGCCCATTTACAATCCCCAGACTCTTTCAGAAGCAGGGAAGTGGCACCCGGCAGGGCAGAGAGAAAAAATGCGAAGAAGAGCACGCTACACCCCAGCAGGAGGGAGGCGTGGTCCTTCCAACCTGTTGGGGTGCTTTGTGCTCTGGGCTCCCTCACTTCTGGAGTGGGCTGCAAAAGGATCCCAGACGATGAGTAGGGGTGTGGCCAGGGTCAGAGGATGCCGAAGTTGATCTGGGTCCCCTTGTGCACGCCCTGCGCCTGCAGGTTTCTGTTGGGCGGTGGAAGCCGGTGGACTCCGTTTAAGTTAATCACATTATGCTCTGGGGAGCAATCTGGGAATCGGAGGAGGCCTAGAGGGAATCCACGTGCGCGCACACACACTCACACTCACTGCAGCGCGAGCACAATGCTGCTGTCGCTCCTTCCCGCAGGCGGCCGCCCTGCGCCTGGCACCGCCTTTGCCGGGTCCCCACCGTCTCAGAAGTTACCGGGCTCTAGCGCCCAGGAAGCCGGCAGCAGCAGAGGCTGGAGGCTGGCACGTCGCCGCGGAGGGAGGAGAGAGGGAGCGGCCGAGGAAGGCCCCCGGGGTAGAAGCGCCCTGCAGCTGTCCGTAGGGGCTCGGAGGAGATGGAGCCAGGCTGGCGCTGCGCCGAGGGTCTGCTGCCCCGCTTCTCCCGCTAGAGGGGGCAGGATACCCTAGCTGCTCCTCAGGGACCGAAGCCCCGGGAGATGCCGGGAGCAGGGCGCTGATTTTCTGCCCGTAGGTCCCCAACAGGCGTCTCGGTCCTCCTCTCGTCACTCGTGTGCCCTGGGCACCTACTTTGCCGGGCGACATGACTCGGCTGAGCTGGTGCTTCTCCTGCGTGATCCGCTGGGGCAAGTACCTCTTCTCTTGCCTCCTGCCCCTGCGCCTCTGCCTTCGCAGCCAGGTAACGCGTCACCTGGTCCCTTTCAGCCCTCCAGCCGACTCCCCCTTTCCCTGTTAAGTTTGATGGATTACCTCTCACTTTCAGGGACTCACCATCGTGGCCTTGTCAGCTTGGCTCTCATGACTGTAGGGAATCCTGGGGGAGTCCCTAGCCCATGCTAGGCGATCCAGGAGGGGGAGTAGCTGTCATTCCATAGTGCAAAGGCTTAGTTAGCATCAGAAGTCTGATGGAAAGCCCTGAGTCTTGAATGGTCCTAGAAATTAGGGGACGTGGGTATTTTTGGAATTGCTTTTTTTTTTTTTTTAATTTTTTTTTTCTGGAGGAAGCCTTTTCCCTGGAAACTCCTCCCCCCCGCCCCGCCCCCGCCTCCCAACCTCTGAGTCCCCGGAGTTAACGCAGGAAGATGAGATGAAAAGGGAGTAGCTCTTAGATGGCTTCTGAAAGGACTTTGCCTATTCAGAAAGGTAGAGGGGGCCTCAGAACAGCATAGGAAGAGACGGGGTCCCAGGGGGGAATCCGCAGGTGGAGTTTTGGGGTTTGTGGTGAGGTAGCACTTGCCGTACTGAGAATGGGGGTCTGTCTGAACATTTTTCTCCCTAGGATTCCTCTAGATAAACCTTGGCAGTGTCTTCAAAGTAGTTATGTGGGACGAAGCTAGAATAAGGGACTGGAATATGGCCAGGAATCTTGACTGGAGAGGCAGAGGGACCCCAACAGCATGGCTATTATTGCCCCAGGAGCCTCTAATGAGGCTTCTAGAGGCAGCTGTGGGGTCTCGATCCTCTGTGGAGCTAGTTCGGCTCCAGAATGGTGGGCACACCATGGTTAAGAGAATCGGTGATGGAGCCAGCCTGCCTGACTTTGAATTCTGAAATTCTCACCTACAAACTGAGGATCTGGGCAATGGCAGACCCCTGTACTAGTTTTCCTATGTGTAGAATGGAAATTATAAAAATAAAAATCTGTATTACACATAGGGTGTTTAACAATGTGCTCACTCTGTTGAAGGGGACTCAGCAAAAATGAAGGGTCTTTTCGTCCTGACTTCCTTCTTGCCCTCTTCAGGTGTGGAAGGATGTCAGTAGTCTCTCTCCCCTTCTTCCTACTCCTTTGGAATTTCTGGCTCCTTATCACAGGCGCTGCCTCTGTACCTCAGTTTCCCTCTCTGCCATTCCGCAGTGAGGAAAGGTGCCAGCAGGCTTCTGCCCCAGTCACCCAAGATATGCTTTGAAATTTTCCAGCAAAATGCATTGTCCCTGGGGATTGGCTGGGAGGCAGGCGCTGCCTCTGGGGAGTACAGGGCTGAAGCCCCAGACACCATCCCTTAGGCTCTGAGTCCAGATGTTGCAGACGCTGGTTTTCGGCTTTGGGAACAATCTGCACTGAGACATGGCTAGCCGGGACCAGGTCAGTGGATCCGGCCGTCGAGCCCTTCCTTTTCCTCATCTGTAGGGTAGGAGAGGCTCCACTCAACCTCCTCAGGGCCAGGACTGAACTGGGGGGGGGGATGCAGCAAGCATCTGGAGCTGCCTCTTGCAGCCTTTGAGGGCTCAGAGACAGTCAGGAAATTAGAGCTGGGAAGGAGATCAAAATCATGGAGCCGGGAAGGAGCTTATTAAAAATTATCAGGATTGGGCCCAGACACTGTCCCCTTCCAGGGCGCTGGTGGACTGGAAGTGGGGGAAGGGGAGTACAGGATGTCTGTGGTCCTTCCTGTGGGGATGAAGGCTGGGGTAGGGCCTGCTTGAGACTCCCATAGAGCACTCAGGTTTCCGGAGTGCAGGGGAGCAACCTAACTCTTAGAGGGGTGTTAGGCTTGGGGGCAGGGCCTGGGGTGGTCTATGAGGGGGTCTCGGCGGACATCAGGGTGGAGTGCCTGGTGTTCAGAGCTTGCTGATGGGACTGGAGAACCCACTCAATCCTGTATGTTTGCGCCATAGACATCCCAGCACAGTGGCACAGGAACTACTGGGACCCCTCAAGACCTCAAAGAATGCCTATGCACGGGGAAGGTGGTATGGCTTGTTAGAAAGGATGGACCTACAAGCGTCAGGGTCCAACTCCTGCCTGCCAGGGGAAAGCCAGTGGGTCTTATCTTGACGCGTACCCAGAAACACTTACCTTAGCTCTCCCTTCTGTGTGTCCTGGCGGACCCTATGGAGCCTGGGCTGCTGACCTCCTTCCTGGAGTTGTCTTGTCAGCTCTTGAATGAGAAGCGAAGACAATTAACAGTCACCATAAACACAGGAGCATGACTGCTGTTCCTGGGTGATTAACTGTTGCGCTCCTGGGGCAACAAAACAAATCTCTATCCCTAGGAGATGAGGAATCAGATGCCTGGGCTCCACTGACTCACGTCCTAGCTGTGTGGCTCCAGCAAGTTGCTCAACCTCTCAGTGCCTCCATTTCTTGCATCTTTAAGGGTAGGGTTGGTGGGATGGCTGCAGGTTAGTCAGTGTCAGCCTTTCCTGGGTAAGGAGCCAGGGGCAGAGTCTGGAGGGCAGAGTTGTGTGGTGATCGATAACTGGGTGTTCCAGCCCTCTGCACTCTCTTCTATCTTAGTTAGAGAAGCGTTGGGTGTCCGACCTCAGGGTAAAGAGAATACATTGCAGAGGAAGAGCTGAGGACGACCTTTGGCCGTGTGATGTCTGCTGAGCAAGGCGCTTAGGAGAAACATCGGAGAACCTGGGAAATCTGGGGTCTCGGAGTCAGAAGACCATGAACTATGCACCTAATGCAACTCCTGGGAGATCACATGCTGCCCTTGACCACAGTGCAGCTAGTTATGTGCTCAACAAGGGCCTAAGGTGAGGCCAGAAGTGTCCCAGAGGCCAGATCATTCTGACAGATATGTAATTTGTCTTCTCAAGTTAAAAAAAAAAAAAGAAAAGAAAAGCAAACATAGCTAACACTTTAAAATGTGCATTTTTCATGCTTTGTAATCGGGTTTTACATGAAAATATAGATTTGGGGCTTTGCTAGTGAGGTCCCTCCAAGGAACTAAGGAGCACGGGGATGGATGCCTGATTTTAAGTGCCACAGCTAACCTCCCCACTGTCTCTCAGGCCGGCTGAGCTTAGAAAAGCTCTAACACTCTGTGACCTTTAGATGCTGCTGCTGCAGCAGGTGGGTGACAAGGGGTGGCTCAGAGCTGTAATGAAAGCTTGGTGAGACGCTAGCAGAGATTTTTGAGGGACCTGATTCCGGGGTGGGAAGAATGGATTTGGTGGCTTTAACAAGTGGGGGAGCAGAGCTGGGAGGGGTGTTGGGGACCGTCAGCCTGACCCATTTTGCAGGCAAGGAAACTGAGGAGCCGAGGAGGACCAAGACCATTAGCTCATTCCCTGGCCCATGGACCCTCCCTGGGTGTCTGGAAGCCACCACTGGCCCAGAGCCCACAGCCAAGCCTGTTTCTTCAGCTGGCTGCACCACGGGGGGTGGGGGGGGGGCTCAGAGGGAGGGGCCAGGAGGTCTGCTGTAGGAAATGAAACCAGTAACTGCTGCCTAACTGAGGCAGGGTGGTAGAGGGTGGTGGTTGGGCTCTTAGGCTCCTGGTATCACCCATGGGGAACCCAGCCAACTCACCAGTGTGTACCTGGTGTCTGCTGCATGTAACACATTAGGCTCCAGGCACCACATGGGTCTCCCAAGATGAGCAAGACCTGCCTGATGGAGAAGGTCAGAGGCCGTGGCTGGCAGGAGGGCATCCTGATGATGGGCGACGGGCGAGCATTGCAAGCTTGGGCAAAGGTAGCAGGCAGGGCTGCTTACATCTGTTTGAGGGGAGAGAATGACGGTTTGGGAGATGCTAACAGGAGGAAAGTGTGTTAGGGCCTCTTGGCTAGTTGGTTGACTTATCCATTTTTTTTTTCTAGTCAGGGTTTCTCTATGTAGCCCTGGCTGTTCTATAACCCATTATCTTATTGTGTAGACCAGACTGGCCTCGAACTTAAAGAGATCCATCTCGCCCGCCTCCTTGGTGCTGAGATTAAAGGCTTACACTACCATGCCAGGCTCTTTTGTTTTTTATTTTATTTTTGCAACTTACATTTAACCCCACATGACGACACGCACCTTTAATCCTAGTGCTCTGGAGGCAAAGGCAGGTGGATCTCTATGAGTTTGAGAACTTTTTTTTATATAGTGGGTTCTAAGCCACCCAGGACTTCAATAGTGAGACCCTGTCTCAAAACCCCCTATCTATCTATCTATCTATCTATCTATCTATCTATCTATCTATCTATCTACCTACCTACCTACCTACCTATCTATCTATCTATCTATCTATCTATCTATCTATCTATCTATCTACCTACCTATCCATGTGGAGGTCAGAGGACAACTCATGGGACTTGCTGAGCCATCTCAGCATTTTCTGTATACTTGGCTCAAGGGATACAAACAGGGAGCTCTCCCTTGCTCAGCTCTGGGAGGACACAGGCAGCTCTGAAGAGATGACAGCAGGCAACAAGGCTGGCTGGCATTTAGCAGTCAACAGGGAGATAATCATTAAGTAGTAGAGAGTATTTCTTTACAGGGAAGGGGTAAAGTACAGGAGAGGCCACCAAGAACTTGGCAAAGAAAGAAAGGGGGCATTGGTTCCTCTAAGAGCACCCTTTGGTTGTTTTGACCCAAGGAAGGGAGAGTGGAGAGCCCCTTCAAGGTTTGTGGAGGTCAGACAAGTTGGTGTCATTGTTGTGGTGTCTTTGGCTTGTTTTCTGATCTGATTTTCCCAGAACTCCCCAGAAAGCAGCTGGGGTTGGGGTTGTGTCTTCTGTGACAGCAGCTAAGGGCTGTGGGAACAGGAAGGGGAGCCTGTGAGTATATTCAGAGAGTAGAGAATCCAGGAGGACAGGTGATGGGGTCTGGGCAGAGAAAGGGCTCAGGGCTCTCAGGGAACTCTACTGTAATGCTCCAACCAGGAGAGGAAGGGCGGAGGTTTGTAAGGGTGACTGTCTGTGGACCCTTAGGGCTACATGAAAGACACTGGGCTCTTTCGGAGCCACTGCCAGCTGGGCAGTCAGGTTTGGGGGTGGGGGACCTGGGCTTGGTGATGCTGTGGGCATTGAGAAGCCATGGATGTAAGCCCCCTTTCTGAATCCCCCAGCTCTGCAGAAGGGCCTAGAGGAGGATACAAGAGGGACTCAGGCTCTCCACCCTAACTCATTCTCTCAGCCACTTGCTCTAGGAAGGGACCAGAATTCGAGACCCTTTTTCAGAGTCCTCGGTTCTCTCACTCACCAAGGCCAAGCATGGTAGTTAGTCCTTAAATAGTGTGACGCCTGAGTATCTGGTGGGGTAGGCTTTTCTCGGGTGAAAAGGGAATGTGGTCCTCTCCTTCCTTGGTTTCTGGGGGGAATAACTTGGCTGGGTTGAGAGCCCGCATCCCTGGCTGAATAGATCTCCATGACCCTGGGTTGTGCTGCATATGGCATTGATACAGTGTCAAAGCATGATCCTGAACAGGTCAAAGAGAGGAAAGGGACAGGGAACCCTTTGTCCACGTGGCATGGGCATGCCCAGCACACTCATTCATGTGCCTAGGAACCCAGGCCAGAGGACTTTCTTGCTGGGTGACTCAGTCCAGGCAAATGGTCTCCAAGTGCCTACTCTGGGCGGGGCTCTGTCCTTGGCCTGTGTGTGTTTGTAAGTTGGACTGCTTCCTGATGTTTGTGCATCCACAGAGGGCGTTGGCTGAGCCCCTGTCCCTACGTGGATAGCTCCAGAGAGTTGTTATTCACAGCCTCCACCCACCACCCCTCACTTGGTCCAGCCAGGCCAGAGCTCAGGAGACAAATGGCTTATTATTTTTGGGGGGGTAGATACAGACAGTGGGGGCCTGGGACAGATTCTGTTGGTCTCCCTGCAGAGCTTCCTGGGAACATATTTGGACCTGAACACTGTCTTCTTCCCTCTTTGTCCCCTTGGGCAGAGGTGGGGAGCAGGGAGGGCAGGGTGTGGGACACTATGGTAAAGATATTGCATGGGGAGGGGTGGGAAAGAGCTGGGCTCAGGAGTGGAGAAAAGGAAGAAGAGGAGGGGGAGGAGAAGGAGGAGGAGGGGGAGGAGGGGGAGGAGGAGAAAGAGAAGGAAGTGGGAAAATGCAAACCAAATGTTGGCTCAGGGTACAGTCAAGAAAAACAGACTCTCACAGGAGCCTGCAGCGGGCTCCCTTTCAGAGGGCAGGAAGGGCTGGGACAGATGTTGGAGGAAAGAAAGAAAGGGGAGGAAGAAATCAGAAAGAAAAAAAAAAACTGGGATGAAATCCACAGCCTGGGGGCAGGGCCCTGCCTCCCTATCACCAGTTTTTCCTGTGCCAAGGCCTGTCCTGTTCTGGGGAGCTTGCCCTTGGCATCAGGGTCTGTCTTAGCTGCATATGTGCAAATGGGTGTGTGTTCCAAGGCCAGGGATCTTGAGGGAGAATCCTAGGAGCCCTGGGGTGAGCAGACTATGCCATCATCGGAATCTGTCTGTGTGTCCACTGAAGTTCTGGAGGCTTCCGGTGTGGGGGTCTCTGCATGGGTCTACAATCTGGAGCAGATCTCAGGCTTCAAGACCCCAGATCAGGCGGAGGCAGGAGGGGCTTCCATGGCTTCTAGGGATGCTATGCTTGAGGAGGATGTGGCTTCATAGAGCCCTGCCTTGGGCAGACTCTCCTTGGCCCTCTCCCTCTCACACCCCCTGCTAGGCTGAGCTCCTTACCCCCCAGTCAGCCCTGGAGTCTGGGAGGAGAGAAGAGAGAGAAGGCTGGGACAAGAGGAGGTGTGGCGAGGAGGGGGGAGCGGAGGAGGGCGGAGGAGGTCCAGATGCTGGCTGAACCAGCCTCTTAGGACTCTGCTCTCACTTCTGCCTGCTTGGTGGACGCTGCAAGCTCAGGGGCGCCCTTGGCAGGGCCTTTGGCAGGCCCCCACGTGCCCCGCAGCCCAGGAACAGGAGCCTGCGAAGATGACGTGGATTTGTCTGTCCTGCATGCTCTGGGTAGGTTCTTGTTGCTTTGCCTCTGAGATCGGCACCCCTGTTCTTCAGCTAAGAGCCTTAGTTGGTGGGGGACTGGAGGGGGTCTCTCTTCTCCCCTCCCAGACTCCAGGGCTGGCTGAGGGGTAAGAAGCTCAGCCTAGCAGGGGGTGTGAGAGGGACAGGGCCAAGGGGATATGCACGCAAGGATAGACTGGAATGGTAAGGCCCTGGGCTTTGCCTCTACGGGTCCCTTGGTCTCTCTTCTTCCCTCAGCTGACCACTGATGTAGGCACTGTGAGCAGAGTCGGAAACTTTGGTTTTTTTCTTTTAATAGTGGGGTGGAAATTGTCACTCCCTTCAGTGGCTCTGTGCCTGAGCCCTAGGAGCAAGGGTCAGTGCACTGGCCAGGAGTGGAGATGGAGGACTGAGGACCCAGAGTAGTCATCTGGAATCTTAAACCCAGAAAAGCCGCGTTGACAGAGAATTCTGTTTCAGTCACGGTTGTCTCTTCTACACCCTTTCTTCAGAGTCTCCCATTCTTACCAAGAGTTCCCTGGCTTGCCTGTCTCTCCTTTGGGAAGAGGTGTGCAGGGCTGGGGGTCTACGACAGGTCTGGGGCCCACGTGGGAGGCTAGAAGAAGCCGTGGGTAGAGACTCCCAGGAAGGGGGATGGGAAACAAGTTGATGTTGCCTGGAGCAGGGCAGGAGGAGATCCCTTCCTCAGAGGGACTCTGCAGGGCTGTGGGAGGTATGCACAGGGGTCAGGAGGGCGACGAAGTCATCCTTGGCAGAGGTTTCTGAGAGCCATGGCTGGCTGGGGGAAGGGGCTTCAGACCCGGCGTCCAGATGTGGCTTGCTCGCCCTCTCTCTATTGTAGGCAGCTAGTCCTCAGGAGGCCTGTCCAGCTGAGTGCAGGATGAGGCTGAGGGAAGTTATGGGAGGGACCGGGCGCCTACGGGCATATTGTGAAGAAGAGTCTGGGTGGCCCGTGGGCTGGGTGCCATGAAATGTCTGCCTGTAGATTGAGGACTGTGGGGTGTCCCGTACAAAGGACATTCTAGTAGTTTCCTGGACTGCTGCTCTTTGTAAGATGGGGTCGTTGGCCCAGTTTGTGTCTGGGCTGAGGATGTGGTGGGCAGGGTATCCTGCAGGAGAGACACAGTTAGACTCTCAGGGATGACAGGGACTTAAGCTTTTGTGAGAGCAGCAGAGCCTTCATCTCCTTCTCTATTCTTTCCTATCCCCCTTATAACATCCCAGCCCCTGTCCCTACCACTGGCCTTTGTGTCTTCCTGCAGGGGGAGGGCACACACAGGCGAGCATCCTGGAATGTACTGTCCCTCCTGAGGCAGCTGTAGCAGTTCTTGCTCCAGGGTGGGCATTGACCAGGCCAGGGTTTGTTGGCAGTAGGAGAGGAGATGACTTGGTGGCATCCCTCAGAAGAAGGGTCTGGACAGAAGCTGCGGAAACTTCCTAGGGAGTCAGTTTGCATGGAGAGGTGTCCGGCAGAATGGCAGGTGTGTGGACTTTGATACTAGGCAGTTCTGGGCTCCATCATTAACCCAAATGGGCAGTGTTAATTAAGACAGCTTCTGAGCTTCAGTTTCCCTGTCTGTAAATACACGTATAGTGCAATCAAGAGACTGGGGACTCAGATACCCTGCAGGTACTGAGAAAATGTTGACCTCCCTCCTTCTCCATGACTTAGGGGGTTCCATGTACCCTGATATGATGGGGCTGGATTTCCCTGGGAAGGCCATGGTGGGTCAGGAGTCATGTGTCTCTCCTGACATAGAGACTCTGTCTAGCTTTCCGGGAGCCAAGAACTGGTCAGCTGTGTAGCCTCACTGAGGCCCGCCAAGGCAGGGGCTGGAGGAAGTAGATCTTGTGCCCAGAGCATGTGGATTCACATGTTCTCGTTGGGGAGATAAGCAGATGTTGCATCTATGAAGTGGCACATCTGGGGCCCAGAGTCCTCCCAAGTCCCAGCAGTCAACCTTGCTTTATTAGCTGAGGAGCATAGCAGTGCATTACGCATAAGTTGGTTTTTCCCATCAAGTGCTTCCAGTTGCCATTACACAGTTAAGTGGAGCTTATTTAGAAAATAATTACACATCTATTAATTGAGTGTGTTGTTGGTGTAGGGATGGCGGCAGACTGCAGCCCTTCCTTCCAGAGAGGACACTGGCTCTCATTCTGGAGCGTGGCTCATTTGGCCTGAACCAAGGACTAGAACCGGGCTCCATCCTCACCCTGCTCTGAGCGAGCCCAGATGCTGAGCACTGGTCCCTTGAGTGTTCTGGACCTCACAGAATCTTGGACAGAATCTCCAAGGCCAGCTGCAGACCGTGACAGGCTCCAGTTTCTAAGCTGGGTTCCTTTCAAGGGCTGAGTGACTATTTTGGTCAGAGGCTTCCTAAAATGAGTCTCTGTGTTCCTTGGACGGTTGTGGCCACGCATCTCCTCTACTGCCCTTCTGCTCTGAACCTTCTCCCTCTACTTCTCTTTGCCTGCTAGAGGGGCTAGGGTCAGGCTGCGAGGCCCTAACCAGCACCAGCATCCAAACTCTACTGTTGGAAAGATCCTTAAAGTGACCCGTGAGGCACACAGGTCGGAGGGAAATAACACATTGTCTCTTTCATGGGATTGACAGGAAGTACCGTGTGCCTGGGTTTAACGCTGTCCCAGCACTCCTGAGCTGTGTGACAGTGGCTAAACTCTTCACATCTCTGTGCCAAGGGTTTTCCCACCTTCCTTTAAGGTTGATAGGTTTTTTTTTCCCCCTACTGTTAGAGATGGAGTCCAGGTCCTCACACATACTAGATGAGCTTTCTGTTGCTAAGCCATGCACCCAGTTATTAAATATTCACTGGGAATCCATATGTGTTTAGGCAAATGCCTCTCACACACTAGCGCTCAGTAAATGATGGCTCTTCTAATACCAAGCAGGAGAGGCAGGATAGTACAATTTCTTGCTCGCGCTCTGGAAGTTCTTCATGGCAAGGCATTCAGGTCAGTGAAAATGGGGTCATCTAAAGGTACAAAGGCCCCCAGTGGGTCTTTCTGCAGGTCATCCTTTACAGAGGACAGAGCGTGACTTGTCAGGGTACAAATCTCATTTCTGTCCCTGTGGTGGTTAGGGTTAGGGTTCTTGGTTAGGTCAACTTGGCATCTGGGAACAGGGAGCCTCAGTTGAGAAGTTGCCTCCGTCAGATTGACCTTCATGCAGGTCTGTCGGGGCATCGTGTAGACTCATAATTGATGTGGGAGGACTCAGCCCACTCTAGGTGGAGCCACCCCTGTGCAGGTGGGGGTGGGTTGTATTTCAACGTAATCTGAACAAGCTATGGAGAGCAGGCTAGTAAGCAGTGTTCCTCCATGGTCCAGTGGCTTTCTCTCTCTGCAGTATCTCTGTGCATTTCTTTAACTCGCACAATTTCCTTGGAACCTCACTGGTTCTGTGAGGTAGGATGAGACAGGCAGTCCATCTTTGGTCAATAGAAGGGGGATCATGGAGGGGAAGAAGGCTGTTTAAGGTCATCTTGCCAATGGTTCTCAGTGTTCCTGAGACAAGGGAATGGGTTGGGGACTGCCATTGAATCTCTGGGTGGAAGGAGATCTTATCCAGCACCCTTGAAGGTTAGGGATGGCTTGGGAGATCACACAGTGAGAAAACAGTTAACTGCTTGTCCACTTAAACTCCTTCTATGCCCTGTCCATCCATTGGGAGGCCTATATGCTTCAACAACTTGTAGCCAGCTGATAACTTGTATGAGTGTTACCAAAAATCAGGACTAACCTGGACTTTGGGAGGGGATGGTTAGGAAAGATCTCTCAGGCTATACATATATACATACATACATACATACATACGTACATACATACAAACATACATACATACATATTTTTAAAGACCGTCTGTGTAGTTCTAGCTAGGCTTGAACTCACTATGTATAAAGAATGATCTTGAGTTATACTAATTGCCCTGCCTCCATTTCTGAAATGCTGGGATTTGAGGTAGTCATGACCATGCTTGTTTTATATGGTGCTGGTAATGAACGTAGGGATTTGGCATGCTGAGAAAGCTCTCTACCAACCCAGCTAAG
The DNA here is from genome assembly GCF_008632895.1 of Mastomys coucha. NCBI lineage: Eukaryota > Metazoa > Chordata > Mammalia > Rodentia > Muridae > Mastomys > Mastomys coucha. The sequence continues at coordinate 100,022,125 of NW_022196896.1, read as the reverse complement.
TCCCCAGCCCAGCGGTTGTTTTGTAGAGACAAGGCCTTGCTGTGTAGCTCAGGCTGGCCTTGGGCATGCTGTGTAGTCTAGGTTGCCCTCAGACTTGCCATCCCTTTCTGCCTCTGTCTCCCAAGTACTGTAATTACAGGTCTATGCCCTCACACAGTTCGGGAGAGATATATTTTCTTGTTTTTTGGTTTTTCGAGACAGGGTTTCTCTGTATAGCCCTGGCTGTCCTGGAACTCACTCCGTAGACCAGGCTGGCCTCGAATTCAGAAATCCACTTGCCTCTGCCTCCCAAGTACTGGGATTAAAGGCGTGTGCCACCACCGCCTGGCTAGATATATTTTCCTTTAAAAAATTACTTATTTTATTTTATGTGTATAAATCTTTTGCATGTGTGTATGCATGTGTGTCACATAGCCACGGAAGTCAGAAGAACTGGAGTTACAGATGGTTTTCAGCCACTATGAGGTCAGGTCCTCTGCAAGTGTTCCACTGAACCATCCTCCAAGCCCCAAGCAGATACATTTCTAAAGTAGATTCACAGAAGAAGGGACCTCTCAGAACACAAGTATAGGAGGTTAAAAAACAAAACAAAACAAAGAAACCAAAAACGATTGGTGGTGGTTAAGACAAGGAGCCAGTAGATTACCCTTGAGCCCGGCACACCAGTCTGATCGAATGCCAGGCCTCCTTCCTGGGATTGTCACTGAGGGCCTCTGGGGACACTCCAATCAGAGATCACACTAATGGCAGGGCTTGGGGACTGGGGGCACTGCTTTCGACAGACTAGAGTTTTTGTTGGATCTTTCCTTATCTACATGACCCAGAGAGTTCCTCAGCCTCATCAAAGTCACTGTCGCTGCGTGGGTTCGAGGAGCCTGGTACTATGGTACCTGGCCCTGCTTATGGACCTCAGACTGTCTACATCTCTGTGTGACCTCCTGGCTCTGTAGCTGACTTCACTCAGGGAAGCAGAAGGTTTTAATGCAGCCGTACCAGGGACTCACTTGGGAAAGAGCTGGCGAGGAGGAAGGGAGAGAAAGAGGAGTCGGGGTTGGGGGAAGAAGAGGAGAAGGGAGATGGAAATAGAGGGGTTGAGGGTGAGGAGAGCAAGAGCTAGAGATGGAGGAGGTGCATTGGGTGGGTGGGAGGCAGGCCCTGGGCTGGATCTAAACAGGCAAGCTTAAAGCTATCCGGGTCTAGAAGGTCTAGAAGGTTGCACTGGAGGGGAGGTGATTCCTCCATGTGTGGTGAGAGGGTCAGGTTAGCGGGGGCCAGCCAAATGGCAGCATGTTGCCAGAAAGATATGGGATAGAACGGTGAAGGATGGCTCACACTGAGGAACCAGGACCTGGGACCAGGACTTCTAGTTCTGCTTTTGTGTGAAAAAGCTGAACTTGTCTTTAAAATGGATGCCAAGGGGTTGGGGATGTCCCTTAGTGGTAGAATGCTTGCCTAGAGTGTGGGAGCATGTGAGATTCTGGAGTCAGTCCTCAGTGCTGCTATTTTATTTTTTTAAAGATAATTTATTTTTATTTTATGTGCATTGGTTTTTGGCCTGTATGTGTTTCTGTGTGAGGGTGTCAGATCACATGCGGATGATGAGAATTGAACCTGGGTCCTCTAGAAGAGCAGGCAGTGCTCTTAGCCTCTGAGCCATCTTTCCAGCACCCATACTGCTATTTATTTAAAAGGCCATTGAGACATAGAATAATAGCTCAGGCCTGCAATGGATGGACCTTGGATGGGGCCACAGCCTGCGTGGATTTGGGAGTGGGCAGTGGGCAGGAAGAGTGGATGGGCGTAGAGGATGAGTCTCCTGCCCGCGAGTACCGGGTGCTCCCTAGACATCCTGGGGAAACATTTTGGGGTGTCATGGCCCCAGCAGAGTTGAAGTTGTTCCCCTGATGGTGTTGAGAGCTTAGAAGGGTCAGAGATAGCAGAATTGAAAAGTGGGAGAAAGGCAGAGGCAGGTGGATTTCTGAGTTCGAGGCCAGCCTGGTCTACAGAGTGAGTTCCAGGACAG
>NW_022196896.1:100010811-100019924 GCF_008632895.1 Mastomys coucha | reverse complement strand
AAGCGGGAGAAAGACGGTCTGTGGAGAGAATTAGGAGGCAGAAGTCACTGGATCTGCCAACGAGCTGCTGGGAGGGTGGGGGAGGGCAGGGAGGGGTTGAGCGTGACTCAGAGTTTTCCACCAGGGTGACCAAGAACACTGGCAGGCCCTTAATTGGGGGCCCAAGAGGGAGGCAACTCTGTTGTTGTATGTGAAGGTGAGGTTTAGAGGAAGAAGCCTGAAGCAAGCACTAAGACTCCCTGACTAAGGACAAGGGAGCCTTGGTGGCCTGGTCACAGTGGGAGGGTAACGCCTATCTCAGTTTTTGGCCATCTCATCTCCTAGGCTGCCCAGCTCTCCGGGCTAGAAGACTTCTGTCCTTTTCTAGCCACCCAGAGCTGTTTAGCCCCAAGGGAGGGCAGGACTGGGGGATTTTTCTCACAGTGGGTGGACCCCTTGAGCACACAGCCCTTTGCCTCTCTGCCCCTTGAGGCAGGGAGTTGCCCGCAAGCAGCTCTTCCCAACCAGGACCAAGGCCTGGCTAGAGCCCCTGATGGTCCAGCCAGTTGTGCCACACCCTCTGGCTGGCTGAATGGAGAGAGGGAAGGGCTGAGATGGGCCAAGGCCTTCGGCTTTGAAAGCCCTCTGCTGCTGGGGCCTAAGGGCTGGGGAGAACAGCTTCCAGCTGGATCCCTTCCCTTCTCCTTGCTCTGACTCCCGACTTACAGGGAGGTGGGACAGTGCTGGAGCCACCAGGACACTCCTCCCTTCTTTGTGGCCATATCTCCTGCCTCTGGGCTTGCCTGTTAATCCAGGGAGGGCAGGGCCTGGCTGTGCCCCATGTGGCTGTCTGCCGCCTGTCAGGAGAACGGCAATCATTGTCCTAACAAGCCATGGTCCTTGGATGGCACTGCAGATTTTATGGGCTTGTGGACTTTATGGGGCTCACTCTCATCCTCTGCCTGGGCCTGGGGAGCAGTCACAGATGGGCGAGGAGGGCAGGGTGAGCCAGACTCAAACACCAGCCTGCTCTTGTGGCAAGCTCTGACTCTGGTCTGTAGAGTTGAGACATCCTTGGGTATCAGAGGGAGGAGGCTAACCCACCCTAAACCGTCTCCTCCACCATCCTGTGACATTAGAGTCCACATGTTGACCTTTTCTACAGCATCATTGGACACCCTATTTCCTAGTGTGGGAAGCTGAGGCCCTTTTCTCATTGGGGATGATGGAGTCGACTTTTCTTCCCACAGATTTTTATAGTCCTTAGGTGGCCTAACGTGTCCTCATATTCTCTACTCCCCACAGCTGTCAGCATGCCCCTCCCCCCACAGTTCTAAGCGTCGCATTGTATTGTGTACTTGGTCCAGGGAAGGTTGTCAATGCACTCAGGGCTATACAGCCCATTGGTTTTCAGGCCTGTTCTTCTATCAGAGCTGGATGAGGGGAAGGTCACCCAGAACTGCTTAGAGGATCCAAGGAGATCAGAGTCCTGGAATCACCATTAGGCCTTCCAGGTCCACTGTGGGCAAGTTTTCCAGGGCAGATAGAAAGGAGAGGGTGGGGTGGCAGGCATAGGAAGGGGGGAGGCAACAGGGGTTTGTTCTTGTTGTTTTTGTTTGTTTGTTTGTTTTTTGGACGGAAAACTGGGAAAGGAGAAATTTACATGTAAATAAAGAAAATATCTAATAAAAAGGAAAAAAAAAAAAAGCCCCGAAGGCGTCACTTGCCCCTCTCTGTCTACTAGGCTGAAGGACTCTGTGCCCTGGGGAAAGCGACTGACTTTTCCTTAGGCTTTGGGGGAAGGGCTGGACTTGGGGATATAGGGAAGGGGGTTTTGGAAGGTTAGCTAGAATGTCAAATTGTGTTTCTTTAAGTGGGGAGGAAGAAAGAGGCCTGGGACTTCCTGCCTGCCTCCCTCACGTAGCCCTCCAACCGGACTGCAAGTTCCCTCTCTGTTCTACTTCCCACCCCAAGCCATGGCTGGGGCCCCTCCCTAGGATGTCTGACAGAATTGTCCGGGGAAGTCCGACAACCAAATTCTGAGATGAGAAAGTGGGAAGAGAGACGGCAGGATGGAAGGGGATGGAGGCCCCTACCCTCACCGAACCCAGGCAGTAGCTGTCTGGCCGACTCCTGGTTGGAGCTGGGAGTAGGGAGTATTCAAGACCGGCTCAGGGAGTGCTGCTGCTCAGTATGACCACCAGGAGGCGCTGCTGGCATCGGCAACCTCTTCTTGGTTTGCTTTACCTCTGCCCTGGACTTGTCTGTTTCCTCTTGCCTTTCACCTAGTCTGCCTGACTATCTTTGATTTCAAAACAATCTTAAGCTTTAGAAGGGTTGCAAACGCTGCGCAAAGATCTTTCCCTCCTGAACTTTGGGGGAGCGAGTTTCTGACCCTCACTCCACTTTGAATACCTCCCTGATCTCACAAGGACTCCGTTTCAGGGGACACAGAGGCCAGCCTCAGAGGTTGCTGGCATGAAGATGCCACTGCCATCTAATTCTCAGACACTATGGTGTCTCACTGGGTGTCCCTGAGACGTCCTTAAGGCCACCACAAATATCTAGTTCAGAATTAGCCTCTGCTTTTAGCTGCTGTGTCTAGTGTCTGGAGTCCGCCTCCTGTCTGAGAATCTCCGACTTCTCTTGACTTTCGCAACCTTGTCACTTGTAAAGGCTCCGGGCCATTTCATTTGTAGACTGTGTCTCCCTTGAGTCAGCCTGATGTTTCCTCTTGATTGGATTCAGGTTGAGGCTTTTGGCAGGATTGTTAGAGAATGACACTCTGTACTCCGTCAGCCATCCCACGGGTACAACTTCCATTCATCTCATCCTGGGTGACAGTAACTTACTTTGATCCCTTGATTGGCATCTGTCAGGGAAACCTATCTCCCACTTTATATTTTGAGGCAGCTTCAGGTCTGTCTCCAGCTGACTTTGAACTCAGGCTGTTGGGATTACAGGTGTGCCTCCAAACCACTTTTCATCCTTTGTGACTTATATGTACAATGTGGGGAGGAGCTTTGAGACTCTATTCTGTTTTTATCCGCCTTTTGATTTCTTCATTTATTATTTGCCACACAAAGAGCTCTTTGAAGCCATGGCTATCCTTGTGTCCTGAGCCTCAGCTCTTCCGTGATGGGGACTTTGGGAGCTCCTGGGTCCTTCTGTCTGTCCCTCTTTGTTTCCTGGTTCCCTCTTAGCTGTGTGCCTCTATTCATGCTTGCTCTCTGTGTACTTGTGGCTTGTGCCTTTCTTCTTCTCTGTCCTTATCTTGGTCTACTCCGTCTGCTTCTCTGAGGCTTGTCTCATTCCCAGACGGCTTCCTCCTCCTCCCTCTGTCTATTTCTTCCTGTCTTTTTGGCTTGCTGCCTCTGACCCAGTCTCTTATTGCCCACATTTTCTGTGTTTTGGTAGCACCCAGAACCTCCTCCGTGTTGTCAGACAGGAGCCCGTGTTTGCTTAGTGTGTGTGCCACTCTTCCTCCTCCAAATCAAGTTGTTTCCTCTGGCCCTGGCTCAGAACTGGGAGGCTCAGGGACAAGGTGTGTGAAGAGATTTTAACGAGCAGGATCCCTCTGCACACTGCAATGTCCATGACCTGGTCTCAGTGTGTGTCCAGAACGGGCACCAGCTGAACCTGTTCCCTGGAGAGTTCCAGTAGAGGAGGGACCAATGTAGACAGAGGGAGAGTGTCAGGGCAGGGATTGCTTCCTTAAGGAGTCCCCAGAGTGGGAGACTCCGTAGTCTACATGTGGGATGAGCTGTATAGTGGGCAGTGCCTGTGCAGGGCTTTTTGGTCTAGAGCAGTGGTTCTCAACCTTCCTAGTGCTTTAATACAGTTAGTTCCTTATGTCTTTGTGACCCCCTAACTATGAAATTATTTTTGTTGCTACTCCATAACTGTAATTTGGGTAACGTTATGGATCATAATGTAAATATCTGTGTTTTCTGATGGTCTTAGGTGACGCTTGTGAAAGGGTCGTTTGACCCCTTCAAAGGGGTCTCAACTCCAAGATAGAAAACCATTGGTCTAGAGTGTATTCTCTTGTGTGGTTGCAAAGGACTGACTGTCAGAGCTTGGTGAGTGTGTGTTTGTAGTGCTGTCTGGAGGGGAAACGTGTGTGTGTGTGTGTGTGTGTGGGTGGGTGTGTGTGAGAGAGAGAGAGAGAGAGAGAGAGAGAGAGAGAGAGAGAGAGAGAGACCTGCTGGCCTATGTACACCTGGCAGGTCAGATAGAAGAACACTTTACCTGTTGCCTTTCTCACACAATTGGTGGTGTAGTCTCAAATAGGAACTTGTTTCATGAGTTGTGGTACATACTGTGATCCCAGCACCTGGGGGGCAGGGCTACAGTGGAGGCAGAAGGATCTTGTGATCCAGGGCCACATGGTGAGACTTGGCTCAAAGAAGTCAAACAAACAGGAAATTTAACATACTGCATTTTCATAAGAGTAGGCAGCAGAGCATACAGTTAGCATACTCAAGGCTCTGGGTTTGACCCCTCCCCCCTGAATATTATCATAATAAAAAGAATAGGAAATAAAAATAAAGGCAGAAGGGACCCCTGGACTAGAGTGAATGGTAAGTCTGAAGACAGGGAAGTGGCATGCTGGGATTTGGGCTTGAGAGATTAGGTACCACCCATAGTGGAACAGAGAAATCCATTTACCACACCTACACCTGGAATACTATGTGGCAGTGAAGCAGAAGGAACATGCAAATGTCTCAGGAGAGATCCTGCACGCTAGGTTACATGCTAATAATTCCATCTGTACGGAGTGTATGATCCAGTGAAGCCATTTGCTGATAAGGGAAGTCCTAGCAGCTCAGGACTGTGTTGGTTGGTGTGTAGAAGAAGTGCCATGTGGGCTGTGTGGTTGGTAGGTTGAAGGTGTCAAGGGCTTGGGGTTGGTGTGGGAAGGTTTTTTTTTTTTTCTTTTTCTTTTCTTTTCTTTTTTTTTTTTTTTTGAGACAGGGTTTCTCTGTGTAGCCCTGGCTATCCTGGAACTCATTCTGTAGACCAGGCTGGCCTCGAACTCAAAAATCTGCCTGCCTCTGCCTGCCAAGTGCTGGGATTAAAGGCGCGCACCACCATTGCCCAGCGGTGTGGGAGGTTTTTAACTGGGAGGAGTCATGCAGTAACCTTTGGAACAGAGTTACATGTGGCGCACTGGGAACATTGTAGCAAGTAATATTCCTTTGGCATGGATGTTTTCTAATGGCCGGGAAGGTCGGGAAGCAGATCCAGTACTTTCCACTAGATAGGCAAGCACCAGGCCACTCAGCGTTAGCTCTGCGCAATGAAGATGCACATTTAAACTTAGTCACTTCACTGCATTTTTAACTTGTGCCCTAAAGTACCAAGGTGAGTGTGAAGAGAAACGTGAATGGAAGCCATGGAGGGTGATCCCTGGGTGCTAGAGTCTGCAGTCACTGTCTGGACCCTGTCCACTGATACTCCTAGTTTGGGAGCCTGGGAGGAGGGTCCCATCAGCCCTACACTATTCTTGGTCCTTAGGCACTTCTTTTCTACTGGGGTACTTGCCTTGGTTTTTCCTCTCTTGGTTTTTCCGGCCAGGTTTTCCTCCTCTTCCATTGCCTCCTTTTCAGGACCCCAGTATTCATCCGATTGACCTCTGGGCCTTTCTTCCTACAGCCAGAAGACCTGGAGGCCCCCAAGACCCACCACTTCAAGGTGAAGGCCTTTAAGAAGGTGAAGCCCTGTGGCATCTGCCGGCAGGCCATCACTCGGGAAGGCTGTATTTGCAAAGGTGCGTAGTTGATGGGACCTAGGGCATGCTGCTGCTGTTGTAGTTGGACTGGTCTGGTCTGGGGCATGTGGGGTCACTGCTGAGCACGTGTACCCATCTCTTATCTGTTGGAGGACACTGAACACCTACCTAGGTGACAAGCACATGGAGTGTGTGATGACATGGCCGGTGGTGGATGGCATGGGCGATTAATGGTAGAGACTGTGTGAAGGTGTAGGTCTAGCCTACACCTAGGGATGGTAACCAGGTAGCATAGGAAGGTCTATGTGTAGGATGTGGTGGTGTGGGGATGGCAATGGTTGGGGTGACGGAGTCTTGTAAAGGGTTGGTGGCAGGTGATGAAAGTCATGCAGATGCCAGGGAGATCATGGGTTTGAAAGATATGACCACACTGGGTGGTGGTGACACTCACCCTTAATCCCAGCACTCAGGAGGCAGAGGCAGGCGGATCCCTGAGTTCTCTGAGTTCAAGGATTAGCTTGCTGTAGAGAGTGAGTTCCAAAACAACCAGAGACATCCTGTCTTGAAAAACCAACCAACAAGCAGGCATCTAGTGGCAATGTGGAAGGCACCAGAAGGGGCATGTCTGCTGTGAGAAAGGCATGTGGTTCGTGCAGGGGAAGTGTGTAGTCGGACTATGGAAAGTACATGGTTGGTGCATGGAAGACCCATGACTGGTATGTGCCTGCCCCTCCCCCACCCGGTGCAAAGAAGCCAAGCCACTATCCTCGCCTTCCGGTGGTTTGGGTTAACTTTAAATAGCCCCAAATCACAGCGGGCTAACATGGCTTTCCCACTCACTGTTGTCATGTGCTTTTTGAAGGGCCTCTGTGTCTCAGAGAGGACTGTCTTGTCACGGATCCCGAAGGACACTCAGCACCTGCAACTAACGCCGTCTCCCTCTACCCTAAACCTGGTTACTTACACAGATGAGGTTCTTTCAGCCCTATATCCTGTCGACCTATACCAGGTTCTCCATGTGGCTGTGTCTCTGAACTTCCCACTATGGCTCCTACCCAGTCAGCTGCCTCTCCAACCCAGTCTCCAGTAGCTTCCCTGGGTCTGAAGAGTGTGTGTCCAGTTATATACCAACACCCTGGTTAAAGCCTTTGGAGTCCTCACCGCCTCTGAGACACAGCACTTAGCTACAAACCTGTGGGTGGGACTCAGCTCTTGTCCTGTCTTGCCCCATGATAAGGGACTGAACTCTTTCCTGCTCAACCTAACAGGCTGTGCTCTCCCAACATGTCAAAGCCCAGAGGGGCCAGGCTTCAGATACTAGAGCCCAGAACAATCGCTAAGGCACTTACTGAGGACCAAGCACCAAGTATTTATAATATCTGCAAGATGCAAATCTTATACCTGCTTTATAGATGAGAAAACAGGTTGGTGGTGATTGTGTCTTTTGTTGGCCTTTAGGGTCAGAGTGGAGCTTTCAGGATCTGAACTCTGGAGGGGTCAAGGGAAAGCAGTTGGGTATGGAGGTAGGACTGTTTGACTAGAGAGCTATGGTGTGTGTGTGTGTGTGTGTGTGTGTTTGTGTGTATGTGTTTGTGTCTGTCTGTATCCAGGAAAGGCTTGAATGGCCAAAGGCATTTCTGTCCATACTCAGCCTAAACCTAGGCAACAAAAATGCTTGCAATACTCAAATCAGCCACATGGAGTCACCTTTCTCCCAAGAGATCCAGAAGGGACTCCACAAGGGATCTGGGGGAGAGGGTTTAGAGTTTGCATTTTTATTATATAACAACCTCCATTCTTCCTGTACCTCCAGGCTACATAAATTCATTTCTGTCTCTCCTTTCTCTCCACTTTCTTCCTCCTGGAGTCTTCCCCTCACCTGAGAGGCAGAAGCAGGAACAGGGAGAGAGGGAATCCTAGGGTTTGGTGTGTGACTGTGGGCACATCTCTGGCTAGTTTCTTTTGACTTTTAAATATCTGTGTCTAGCATCCCTGATGACTTGGTCCAAGCATCCTGGCTGGCAGGGCATCTGACTCCCATGTACATGGGTGCCCCAGTTTCACCCTGAACCCTGAGGCTGAGGAAAACCTGGACACCAGGCCAGACACTCCACCAAGTGTCAGGACTGGGCCTCAGAACAGCCAGGGAGTAGCCCAGCAAGAGGGTAGGAGAATGACTCTGGGCTAGGCCGGCGGTGGGAGGAGGAGTAGGAGTGAACCAAATCTGCTGGGGAGCTGAGAGATTGTGGTGGCATGAAGTGAGCAGACCATCTTCTTCGCCTGGCCACACTGCTCTTCATCTATCTGGCATCCATCTTCTCCATCTGTCCATCTGTTCTTTTGTCTGTCCATCCATCTACCCAGTCTGTCCATCAATCCATCCATCCATCCTATGTTCATTCGTCTATTCCACATTTTTTCACTAACCAATCCATCCATCCACTATTCATTTCACTCATAGAACATCCACTTTATCCTGTTGGTCCATCCATCCACTCATCCATCTATCTATCCATCCATACATACATACACTCATCCACCCATCCATTTATCCATCCATCCATCCATCCATCCATCCATCCACCCACCCAGCCAGAACCACAAGATAATGGATGTACAACCTGTTTCCTAGCAGAGGGGCTTGTGTGTTACCAAGTCCTTGTATGGCTTCTGGGACTTGACTGGGCTAGCCAGGGAATGAAGAAAAAACAGGAACATATACACAGAGAGACAGAGGAGTGGGACTGGGTGGATTAGGTTCTCTAATGGAGAAACTACCATAGTTCGGTAGTTAGTGTGTTTATTAGACGGTTGAACGGTGAGTAGGGTTGGTGTATACATTTGAACTAGGAGGCAAGTTTAGCTGGTCTCTGTAGGAGCTGTCTCTGTAGTGGGGCAGTCTTCAGGCTATAAACATCTTAGGGTTTGGGAGAGAAAGCTACAGTGGATATTTTCTGCACACTGTCAACATTCTCACCCAGACCACAGATAAGCTTTTCAGTCCCTCTGAGCCCCACCTCAGTGGGAGAAGGAGGGGCTTTGTCAGTTTCCTATGGGTCTGAGGCGTTGTTGTCCTTGACATGACTGTAGCTGTGTCAACAGCGCACATTCACCCCGGGCTTGCTCTATTCCCCACATGTGGTGAACTTTTATTCTTTGTTATTAGAGCATAACCTGTGTTTTCTGGGTTCTCTCAGTCTTTGAGTCTTGGCCTTAACACAGTGTTAGTCTGGACCAGTCGGTGGAGGCCTTGGGTGGCTGGGGTATAGACTGTCAGTGTCTGGGACTCTGTCTCTGCAGGGTCCTTCTACGGCCAGGAGGAAGCCCTGGTTCTGAAGAGATGGGCTGTCACTTGCTTTCTCATTGTCCAGTCCTCCAGCTCCACCCATGTTCCCCCAAC
>NW_022196896.1:99972173-100010801 GCF_008632895.1 Mastomys coucha | reverse complement strand
TGCACTTGTCATTCCTGCAGCTGAAGCAGGCAGGAGGGAATCACAGAACCTTCAGTGAAATCCTGAAACACAAAAGAGGTGGAAGGAAGGCTAGATCTCTGGGTGAACAGAAGGATGGATGGATGGGATCAGTGGATGGATGGGTGAATGGATGGATGGATGGAACGATGGATGGAAGGGTGGATTGTAGGTATGTATTGGAAATAAGATGGGTGGATGGAAGGATGCTTAGATAGGTGAATAGGTAGCTGTGTAGATGGATACACAGCAATTGACTTTTAGGAACTGGATCACATGGCGATGGGGGCTTGGCAAGTTTTGCTGAGGGCCATTAGGCTGGAGACTTGGGGACAAGTCTTGCAGGTCAAGTTCAAGCACAGGGTGCTGGCTAAGTTTCTCTTGCTAGGGGAGCCCAGTCATTTCCTCTTCAGTGTTCATCTGATTGGACAAGGCTCACCCACACCTCGGAGGGTAACATGCTCTGCTTAGAGGCTGTTTTAGTTAGGGTTTCATTGCTCTAAAGAGACATCGTGACCAAGGCAAATGTTTAATTGGGGCTGGCTTACAGTTTCAGAGGTTCAGTCCATTATCATCATGGCGAGAAACATGGCAGCATATAGGCAGGCATGGTGCTGGAGAAGGAGCTGAGAGTTCTACATCTTGATCCAAAGTCAGCCAGAGGAGACTGCATTCCACTGGGTGGAGCTTGAGCTTATACAAGAGACCTCAAAGTCCAACCCCATAGTGTTGCACTTCCTCTAACAAGGTCACACCTCCTAAAAGTCCTACTCCCTGTTGGCCAAGTATTCAAACACATGAGTCTATGCAGGGCCAAATGTATTCAAATCACTACAGAGTCCATTACTAATTTAATTGTTAATCTCGTTTCAAAAATACCTTACAGAGGGCTGGAGAGATGACTCAGTGGTTAAGAGCCCTGACTGTTCTTCCAAAGGTCCTGAGTTCAATACCCAGTGACCATAGGCTGGGTCACAATCATCTGTAATGGGATCTGATGCCCTCTTCTGGTGTGTCTGAAGACAGTGACAGTGTACTCATATACATAAAATAAATCTTAAAAACAAAACAAAACAAAAAAAACCTTGCAGAAACAGAATAGCATTTGACCAAACATCTGTGCACTGTGGCCTTTGCATACCTCCAGGCTTGAGCCATGGGCAGGGCTCAGTGAACAGATGGGTGACCCGGAGCCTGGGGAAGAGCCAGGGCCTGGAGTGGTTATGGCCAGGTCAGGTGCACACTGCGGCTATGTGTGCATTTTCCGACCCAAGTTCTAGAGGAAAAGGCCATTTAGATCCCAACAATGTGGTTTCCTGTGTTCCCAAGGCAGGAAGCCACCCCAGCCCAGAGCTCTACAGCCCAGCTGAGACAGAGCAGGCCACAGGAGGGGTTGGGGTGCAGCTCCCCATGATGAAATAATCAAATGCTCTTACTACAGGGGCTCTGCTCCTTCAGAGCAGGGTAGGTAGGGCAGGACTTCTTGGAGCTTTAGGCCAATGGGCAGTCTCCAGTGTCTCACGTCAGGGATCTGGCACAGGAAGGCATTGTAGGTAGATCTAAGGCTTTGGTGCCCTCCAAAGGACCCGGGAGGCCACAGTTGACCTTTCTTAGGAGTCTGAGGGAATCTGGAGACTGGAGACAGCAGGTTTTTCTCTGCTCTGTCTTCTCTACATCCCAGTGCCTCAAAGAAGATTAGAGAATTGTATCCCAGGAGGCTGTGCTACTGCCAACCTCCAGGCCACCTTTCTAGGGCTGGAATGAGAGGTCCCCTCCTTGGATGGAGAGGGCTGGTAGTTACTGATATGGGGTATCTGACTGTCTGTGCTACTGTACTGAATTGCTCAGTCTGTCATTTGGCAAACAGCACTTATTGCTAAAGTTCTAGGCCACAAGTCCAAGACGAAGGCGCCAGTCCTGATAGCCAGGGAAGGGTCTGCTTTCTTCTGGGCCTCCCAGTTGCTGATGCCCCAGGGAGTCAGCAGGGGGCAGCACTGTGTGGCGCTAAGGTGGAAGGTCTCCTCAGCACTGTTCCAATAGACTTGGGTTCTAGCACAGGAACCCAGCAGGGACACATTCAAACGACGGTGCTGGGACAGACCAGCATGGGTAAAGCAGGCTGTCAGAGCTGGGGCAGGACTGGGGCCCATCTGATCTGGCCTCCTAAGGCCAGGAGTAAGGCAGGTGGATGAGTGGCTCACCCTGGGCATGGGGAGGTGGGGGTGGGGACTCTGGCCCCTGGAGAGCTCTGATGACAGCTGCAGTATCTGGGGCATTCTAAGGAAACATTCTAAACATTGAGCCACCAAGGGCCATGGTGGCATACTAATGCCTTTAATCTCAGCACTCTAGAGGCAGGGAAGCAGTCGAGTGTGTGTGTGTGTGGGGGGGGATAATTATCCAGGGGATAATTATCCAGAGGGCCATTCTGAACTGGGCCTTGAAGCAGATATATGAGTTCACCATTCCCTGCTTGTTCCTTGCAGGCTCAAAGGCCCACATGGGAAGGTTGGTGTGGCAGGAACAGATCCTTTGTGGGTACTGACTGGGGCAGAGGCTAGACCAGGCTATGGAGAGGCATCGGTTCTAAATAGGAATGTGGTGTAGTCTGTGTGCCCATGCCTACGCTGCAGCCATGAAGCAAAGGGAATCAGGAAGGAACAGGGTCCCTGTATTGCACTCAGGGGCCTGACTCTCACCCTAGGTCTGGTTTCTTAAACTTTTGCTCCTGGGTCAGAGCACCTGAGCAGTAGGCAGCAGGAGGAAACACTTATTTTGCTCATGGTTTCAGAGGTGTTAGTCCATTGTGCTGGCGTGGCTCCAGAGGCATGGCTGGGCAGAGCTGTTCTGTTCATGCTAGCCAGGAAGAGGTGGACGGGGTACCCGCCTATGGTATCTTCTTTTGTATTTCATCTCCTTTCCATGGGATGGGGTACCCACATTCTCTCTTCCTCCCTGGAAGTCTAGACGGACCCAGAGGCGTGCTTGAATGACCCCGGGCGCTTCCCAATCAAACAAAGTTATTAATGAAAATTAACCAGCTCAAGGCCCAAACTCTTACAGCTCCAGCCTTTCCCTATAACATTGTGTGCTGATGACTAAGGCTTGATGAGCAGCTGGGCCTGATGACAGGCAGGTGGGGGGGGGGAGTGATGGCGGCGGTGGTGAACAGTCAAGATTACTCAAATCAGGGCAGGAGAAATGGCTCAGCAGTTAAGGGCCCTTGTTGCTTTTCCAGAGGACCTAGGCTCAGTTCTCAGCGCCCACATAGGAGCTCACAACCATTTCTAACTCCAGTTCCAAGGGATCCAACTCCCTCTTCTCGCCTGGAAAAGCAACCAGGGATAAACATGATGCACAAAAATATATTTGGATAAGATAATCGATACACATAAAATAAATAATTAATAATAAAACAGGTTACACAAATCAGCCCTATCAGTATAGTGTGTGTGTGTGGGGGTGTGTGTGTGTGTTGGAGTCGGGGTGGGGTCAGCAGAGGATGTGAATCCCCCTTAGAGTTGGCTGTCACACTACCTTTTTGTACCATCCTGAATGTTTCATTGGTCTTGGAGAGGCCAGCAACAAGGGCTGGCCAAACCTTGAATGACATCAGGAGAGAGAGAGAGTCAATTTAGACAGCAGGACCACTGTCCCCAGAGAAGACCAAAGATAGGTGGCCAAGAATGTGAAGGAGGCTCCTCTGGAGGACGAAGAACTCAGTGGAACTGGGGACAGGTGTGCTGAGGTGGAGTGCCATGCTTGGGGACTTGGCCCTGTGTGTTGAGCTTCTGCCTCTGAGGTGGGGTAGAGACAGTCACATGCAGGGACTTACCACATTAACCATGCAGGGAGCTCTGGGCTACTGTCTTGCAATCAATTGACTGCACGTCTCCACTTGAGGACACTTGCTGAATGTCTGTCTATTGAGAGATTCCTATGGTCCTACAGCAAGGCACTGCTAAGGGTGCTCACCACCGTGAATGCTAGAATCATCCCAGGCTGTGGTCATCAAGTCACCACTCAGAGACCTGCCTGGAAAAAGGGAACTCTTCTATCACATAAGTGCCTGGTTCTGGATCACAGGAGGGTCTGCTGGGCCTTAGGTGATGTATGAGCTCAAGCATTCGGTGCAGGCAGATAGCTCAGCTGGAAACTACTGAGAGTGACTTTAGATTGTGAATTGGTCAGACGAGGAGATGATGGGGGTACCAGAAAGACGGAAGGAAGCCCACCGTAACACGTGCAGCCTGGAGAGCCCTTTAAGAGGTGACAGCCTTGAGTGGATCCCACCAGCTAAGAGGGATTGGACTCGCTAAGGCCTGGGGATAAGGGAGTGAGCTTCAGGCTGCCAGAACAGCATGTCCAAAGGCCCCGAGGGAGAGGAGAGCTTGCTGCATCCTGAGAATGTCAGAAATGTGGACACTGGAAGAAGACAAGAGTCCTAGTCCCCCGACTTGTCCCTAGCCCTAGCGCTCAGATTGGGGGTTGAGAGGCCCAGAGGACTCAAGATACTGTTGGTTGAATGTGAGTCGAGGGAGGGGCTCATGGTGCAGGGGAAGACTGAGTGTGGGAGGGGATTAAATGATAGGGGGCACAGAGCCATGGGGAGATTTTCAGTAGTTCTAATTCAGTAGACACATTTTTTTTCAAGTTTTTGTTGATTCTTTGTGAGTTTCACAACATGCACCCCAGTCCCGCTCATCTCCCCCTCCCCTCATATCTGCCCTCCACCCTTGTTACTTCTCCCTCAAAATAAAATAAAATAAAATAAAATAACCATATAATAAAACAAAGCATAGAACCTCTCATCCTGGAAGCTGTAGTGTGTCACAGTGTGTCCCACAGTACATCCCTCTGTCCACACATCTTCACTTGCAGATGTTCGTTGGAATGAGTCATTGGTCTGCTTCAAGATCTCTGGCTTCTGTGACACCATCAATTCTGGATCCTAATCAGGACTCCTCCCGGTTGTCCTGTGGTTGCTCTGTGTCATGGAGATCCTGCCACTTTTTGATTAGCAGGACAGCCTGTTCACCTGATCTAATTTGTACACAATTGATGTACATTTTGGGGTGGGCCAACTCAAAGCCCTGCATCTGGGCCCTGGGTGGTAGCTGAGCTGGTCACCCTGCTGGCGCTCCCTTATCTGCACCGGCAAGCTCTCCCGCACTGCTTAGTCTAGCCTACTCTATTGGCAGGAGGCAGGGTCAACTCTCCTACTGTCAGGCTCTTGGCCAGCTTCCCTCATCCATAGCCAGCTCTGCTGTGTTCCTAGTTGGGGCACGGGTCAATGGAGACTTACTCTTACTGGGTACCAGGTACAGGAACGGTAGAGTGGGACCAGCGGTAGTGAGTGTGTCTATCTGTAGTCTATGGCCAGCAGTGGGGGTGGGGTGGAAGTAGGGGCTGGGGGGTGTTCCAGGCTCAAGGCAACTGAACGGAGGTTTCCTAAGATCCCTGTCCCAAGGAAGGCAGGAGGGTGATATGGGAAGGGCGCTGGTGTGAGGGGAATACCTTCTGCAAGGGAACTGCCACTTAGGGTGGGGAGCCAAGCTCAGGGACTCCGGAAAAGGCAAACGTTAGTGGGATGTGGATGGCGTGGTAGGGCATATGTGCCTGCGGGCAATGGCCCTGAGCTGCTTTGTGGGCTGCCAGGGTTGGCACAGCCTTGCTCAGCCCGTGTTGAGTCACAGGCCTGAGCTGGGCCAGGACAGGGTGCCAGTGACCAAGGTGACATCCAGGCCCTACCTTGCTGGCCTGGCTGGCTGTGGGTAGCTCCAGAGCCTCTATGACTGTGGAGGGGCCTCTGAACCTCTACCACCAGGCCCGACTACTAAGAGTGGGTGGCTGAAGCTGGTAGGGGTGAGGTAGGACAGATGATAGAATAGGAGCCTGCTGCCCTGTTTCCACTGGCTGGGCTCTCCTGTCCCAGCCAACCTAAAGACTAGGAGACCCAAATCAACCCAGCGCCCAGGTCAGAGGCCCTCAGCCACCCCTGAGAAGGGCTCCTGGAACCTCCTACAAGTGCCAAATGCCCCGGGGGTGGGGCAGCCAAACAGGGGACATTCCTGGCTTCTGGAACCTGATAGGAAATTTGATTCCAGCTTCTGTGGTGGGAGGGAGAGCAAGTTCTCCGAGTGTGTGTGTGTGTGTGTGTGCATACTATCATGCAGGAAGGAACTGTGTGTGCATGCACACGTCCTGTGCCACAGATCCCAGAGTCTCTGCAGCATGGGTGTGTATGAAGCTCCCAGCATGGTGTGTATGTGAATGTGTGTGTGTATGTGTGTGGGGGGAAGGGGGAGGTCCCAAATTCTGCATGTGCCCGCGGGTGTACCCGGGCCTCTGGCCTAGGGGAGTGCACGTGTGACAGGCCCGCCTGCTGTTGAGTGTGAGGGGAGAGGCCCCTCGCTCCTCTGTGCCGCTGGCACTGGGCCTGGGTCCCCACCACCTCAGCCTGGCGGGGCTCCAACGGACTGCCTCGGGGTACGCACCCGGGCTCCCCGTTCTTTCTCCCCCACAGTCCCCCTCCCTTCTCCTTGTTCCCCCCTCCCCCTGGCGGGCGTGGAGGGCTGGGGTGGGAGGAGATTGCGCCTGAGTTTCCATTTCATACCTCGCGGCTAAAAACTTTCTTTCTGTCTCGCTCCCACAGTCTGCAGCTTCTCCTGTCATCGGAAATGCCAGGCCAAGGTAAGGGGCAGCCGGCCGGGGGTAGGGGCGGGCTAGGGCGGGCGGTGTAGCTGCTCTTTGTTTATGCAAAGCCCGGAGCGAGGGTCAAGGTGAAGGCCAAAGCCGCGGAGGCGCTGCGGGGGTCCTGGTGTCGCCATGCACTGCCTGCATGGCCCCACTCGGCCAGCCTGGGGTAGCCTGGTCCGCTGCTTGACAGAGAGTGGGGGGCGGGGCCGTGGAGACTGCTACCCATTCTTCGTGGGCCAGCTCTCACATTTGGGCGCTTAGTTTCTCCAGTGTTTCCTGGCGGGTCTTGCAGGAGAGGGAAACTGAGGCAAGAAGACAGGAGCGATTGCTGGGCCCTGATTGCTCAAACGTCTTTTCGGCTGGGCAGAGGGGGTGTGGAGTAATGGGGTGTACGGAGGTGTGTGTGTGTGGTGGGGTGTGTGGAGGTGTCATGAGTCAGGAAGGAAACTGCTGGCAGGTGGCTCAGTTCTGTCGCGGGAAGTTCGAGCCTTACTAGATAGAACTCTCCCTGCTCTTTCCCAGCATCTGCTCAGGCTGGAGGCTGCCCCACACCCTCCCCGCCTTCCACCTGCCCTTGCCATATAAACTTGACCTCTGGCAGGAGCCCAGGTGAGAAGACCATGGAGCCTTCAGCCGGGAAGTTAGGCACAACGTTTGTGCCTAACTCCCTCGGGCTTTATTTTTTTGTTAGTTGAGTGATGTTAGGTGTGTCAAGGCTCTAACTGAAGCTGTTTCATCCCAAGGATACGGAGGATTAGAATCCCAGCTCCCAAAGCATTGCGAGTGTTAAGTGAATTAAAGACTGTGAGGCTCAGCTAAGCGCTAATGCACCAGAAGTGTTCAAACAAACAAACCAAACCAAACTAAAACCTAGTACTAAGGAGCAAGCAGGGCCTGGTTGGGAGGAGAAGGGGCCTTTGATGGAATGTCAGGTCTGGGAGGGGTCTGCCCCTCCTGTGAGATCGTGAATATGCTGTGAGCACTCCCTGAAAGGGGTGCACTTCCCTGACTGTAAACTCCTGGTTGTGAAGACCCTGTGTCTTGCAATAGGAATGCAGGCTATCTGTTGGGTTGGCTTTATCTTTGGGGTGGTATGTGTGTTCCCCCCATTTTCCTCTTCATTCAGTTCATCTGGGACGGAATTCTCTATCTTTAACCTCAGAACCTTCCAAATGGATTGCTCTTCCCAAATGGATTGCTCTTCTTGTCTCCTCTCCGCCACCTTCCTGTATTGGGGTGTTTCTTAGCAGAACTGAACATTTGTGCTCTGCAGTAGGCCTAAGCTTCAGAAAGTACGTCCAGTATGTGCAGTATGTGCGCTGTCATATTTTAATCTTGTAATCCCAAAGGACAAGAAGATCACGTTGCTTTACAGTTGGACAAACTGAGTCACTAAAAAGTGCGGGTGTGGTTCCTCTGTCATAGCCTTTTGTGCCCGTTGGTTGTCCTTCCCTGTCCACTGGCCCGAGTTTCTCCCTCCTGACCTGCATTTCTCTTAGTACCTATCTCTTTAGTACTCACGCGGGAGACACACGAGGAGGCTTGGGTGATGAATTTACTCTCAGTGAAAAGTTAGTTGGGGGTTTGGTGGCTCAGAAGGATGTGACAGAGGTCCCTTGTTCAGACAGATACCAAAGATGACTTTTAGGGGTGGCCACCTACCTGGCTTCTCACCTGTGCTGGGGGTGCAGGTACCCCAGGCTGTAGCGGTCTGGCATTGCCCAGCCAAGGAGACCAACTAGAGAAGGGAGAGGCTGGGCAAGGCCCCTCCATACAGATGGAGCTTTTCGTAGGATTTTCCTCTATAGGAAGTGGAACCTCCTGGTGGTGTGTACTCCACCCAGCTGGCAAGGCTCTCCCCAAACCACAGCTCTTGCTGCAGCCCTGCCTCTTCCTCTGGCCGGGAAGCTGAGTTCTGTACTGTGGGTTTGTAGCTAGATCAGCTTGATGGGCATCTCCTCCATCCGCTGCTTCTAGAGGATTCACCAAGCAACTGGCCAGTCCTCTGCCTGCACAGGACACTGCTCTGAGGCAGCAGAGGATCAGACAGGATTAGTCCAGCATGAGTTCTTAGAGGAGTTGTGTCCCATGGAACCCAGAAGATGTCCCTGGTACTGAAGGAGGAGAAGAGCAAATGCAAAGGCCCTGGGGTGAGGCGAGCTTGCAGGAAGGTCAAGCGCAGCAGGCTGGAGAGTTTAGAACACTGGAAACTGGACTGGGCTACCACTGTGAGAGGCTGTGTTGTGCAGGGGGCAAGGACAGGCCCGAAGCTGCTAGTGGCAACCACCCAAGACTATCCAGTGTCCAGGCTGCTGGTGTGGCATTCAGAATCACGGGGTGGTGGTGAGCAAGGGGCTGGCTGGAGTGCCTTTTAAGGTCCAGAGCCTTGCTAGTGGGTGGGATGCTGGGTGTGAGAGGGAATGGCTGACTCATAGGTCTTTGGCCAGAGTGACTGGGGACATGTGGCTTCATTTACTGAGCAGAGGAAATGTGGGAGAAGGTTCCTTGAAAGCACGGTGGGGATTTTCCTTTGTTTTGTGTCTTTTTCCATTTTTTTCTCCCTTCTCCCCATTGGGGAGTTTTCTTGCTGGTTCTTAATTCATGCTTTCTAGAATGTTCCTGTAGTATGAACCTATGTTTGGATGAGGCCGGGACATGGATAGACAGTAATACAATGTAGCAAACCTCCCTACATTTAGAAGATCAAAGCAGAAAAAAAGAAAACCCATTAGGTTTCACACTGTTTCAGAGGATCTGGAGATGGAGAAGGGCTTGCTGGCCAGCTGTAGGCATAGAACAGCAGCCAACATTGTTTTCACTACTACTAAATCATTATGAGAGACTGAACGCAGGGCCTCAAACATGCCAAGCAAGCACACAACCATTGAGCTACATCCTTAATCTCTCCCTACTTTTCTTTAAGATACTGCTGTTAAGGTACACCTTGGACTCTGTTATAGCTCAGGCTGGCTTTAAATCTACCATCCCCCTGTCTTAGCTTATAGAGTAGCTAAGATGGTGGGCGTGTACCTGTAAACAAAGGCCCATGGGGGATACTGAGATTCAAACTATATCAGAGGCTGGCCTCAGCTGCCCAGAGAAAAGGGCCAGGCTAAGGGATTCGGGGAGGCTGCCTGAATGGCAGAGTACATTTCTGATGATATAATGTATCATGTTCCCTCACCAGCATCTGCACAGGGCTTCCCAACATGCAAGATACTCCCATTCATTTTCACAGCCTGGGTGGTGGGTGAGGCTCACAGTCACCCTATTTTACATATCCACCATTGAAACCTAGCAAGGGTGGCCAGTGGCTCTCTGGTACTTCTGTATGGTGGGCTTGTACCAGGGTTGACCAGGTGAGAGGGGACCAAAGAATGAAGGCAAGCAAGAGAACCAAGGATTTGGGAGAGAAGGGGCTGGAATCTCAGTATGGTTTTCCAGTTCCTGTTAGATGACAATTTTCCCTCAGCTCCTCTCTCTTGTGCCTCTTGGGGTTATTACCTGTACCCCATTTTTCTCTGCTGTGGAGGATTTTAACTGAACCAGCATTTGCTTCCCACTCTTTTTTTTTTTGTTTGTTTGTTTTGTTTTTCAAGACAGGGTTTCTCTGTATAGCTCTGGCTGTCCTGGAACTCACTCTGTAGACCAGGCTAGCCTCGAACTCAAAAATCCACCTGTCTCTGCCTCCCAAGTGCTGGGATTAAAGGCATGTGCCATCACTGCCCGGCCTTCCCACTCTTTTTTATAATTTTATTTTTATATGTGTGGTGTTTTGCCTGCCCATATGTCTGGGCACTACTTGCCTGCCGTCTGGAGGCTAGAAGAGGGAATTGGAGCCCCTGGAACTGGAGTCAAAGCTGGTTTTGAGCCACCTTGGGACTTGAATGCAGGTTCTGCAGAAACTCAGCCACTGTTCATAACCACTGAGCCATCTCTCCAGCCCTGCATCTCCTCTATGGTAGATTTCCTCTCTGCTGTTCTCTTTGCTCCCTGCTTTCTTGTATTACAACCTCCCTTGTATTTATGTGTTGCTATTTTAAGTATAGTTTTAGAGTTGCAGAATTGCAGAGGTACTGCAGGGAGTTACAGAATTTTTCTTTCTTTCTGGTTTTTGGTTGTTCAAGGCAGAGTTTCTCTGTATAGTTCTGGCTGTCTTGGAACTCACTCTGTAGACCAGGCTGGCCTCCAACCCAGAAATCCACCTGCCTCTGCCTCCCAGGTGCTGGGATTAAAGGCGTGCGCCATCACTGCTACAAAATATTGAACCCAGGTTCCCTGATTCCCTGATGGACTTGTAAGCAGAACCTTGCTGTCCTGTGGCTCCAGATCAGATCATGGATTCTCCTAGAAGAATGCTCTTGGTTCCTGGTAGGTCAGATGGAGTTACAGGAAAGCAGCAGGGCCTGGGTGTACCAGTGCTGGGCAGCTGACATTTCTCACCTGCTTGCTTCCCTCAAGTTCTCTCCTGTGTTTGGGCCAGGCCCAGGAGGGGAAAAGACCACACCAGTGACTTGGTTTCCTCCCCAGCTGTGATGGTTTGTATGTGCTCGGTCCAGGGAGTGGCACTATTAGAAGGTGTGGCCCTGTTAGGATAGGTGTGTCTCTGTGGGTGTGGGCTTTAAGATCCTCACCTTAGCTGCCTGGAAGTCAGTAGTCTCCTAGCAGCCTTCAGAGGAAGATGTAGAACTCTCAGCTCCTCCTGCACCATGCCTGCCTGGATGCTGCCATGTTCCTGCCTTGATAATAGACTGAACCTCTGAACTTGTAAGCCAGCCCCCAATTAAATGTTACCCTTATAAGACATGCCTTGGTCATGGTGTCTGTTCATAGCAGTAAAACTCTAACTAAGACACCAGTATACAGAGGGCTCCAGTTTCACGTTTAAGCTCCAAAGGAAAAGGTAATCCTGTAAGGAACCCACTTTTACTGCAGCCGCACCTTCGATGCTAGGGCCCTCATTAACATACTCACAGCCTTCCCTGTTGGAGAAACCAACTCCCCAGCCACCAAGAATAGCCTAGCGGGAGGCAGCTTGTGGCCCCAGGATCAGTTCATGGCTCTGAGCCTGGTGGAGTGTATAAGCTCTTTGGCCTCAGAGATAGACTATTGTGTTTCAATCCCGACTGTATCAGTAATGCTCACTTGTGTGACCTTTGACAAGTCTCTCAACCCATTTCCTCATCTGTAACATGGCAAGTATTATGGTATCTATATCGTGTGTGTGTGTGTGTGTGTGTGTGTGTGTGTGTGGTGTGTCTTACGAATACTGAGAGAGATAACCCAACTAGAATGCCAAGCTCAAAATATAGTGCTCAAGAAGTTATGAATATTGACTCACTTTAATTTATTCTTCCTACTGTCTCTTACCTCATGTAAGGGGAAGGGGAGACGAGAGCCCAGACCAGCCAGCCGGCTGAGACAATGATGTCTAGACTAGACATTTGCACACGTGATATCTCCTCTCCTCTCTCTCTGTCATCAGGGAAGAGCATAACGCCAGCCACTGTGTGGCTTTGACTGCCTATTTGTGACACCTAACGAACACAGCAGCCATGGCTTGAGTACGGATGTTGGAATCATCTGCACACTTTGACGCAGATACCTGGGCTGTGGTGTGTGTGGTGTGCATGGGGTCTGGGGTTCTTAAAAAGTGGGCAACTGTGGCAGGGCTGGTTCTAGCCAAACTTGGCATGGCTTTTTTTTTTTTTTTTTTTTTTTAGCACTTTCGCTCTGAGATGTTTGCCAGAGAGAAGTAAAAGCATTTTTGCATAGTGGTGAGTGTACGAATACTGAAGTCATGAGAGACCCAAACTGGGGAAAACTCAAATTTTACACCAGTGAACAATGGGTGAAGAAATGGTGATGTAGTCGGCAGAGTCAAATTCCTGGACCTTAGAAAGTCATGGACTTAGGCTGGGGATGGGGCTTGGTTGGGAGAATGCTTGTTTAATGCAGGAAGCCCTGGGTTCTAGCCCCTGCACCTCATAAACCAAATAGTGGTGCATACCTATGATCTCACCACTGTGGGGGTGGAAGCAGAAGGGTCAGGGGTTCAGCATATCTTCATTTACAGAGTGAGTTTGAGGCCAGTCTAGGCTCCATGATTTCTTTACTTTTCTTTCTCCTTTTTATAAGATTTATTTATTTTATGTATATGAGTACACTGTTGCTATCTTCCGACACACTAGAAGAGGGCACCGGATCCCATTACAGATGGTTGTGAGACACCATGTGGTTGCTGGGAATTGGACTAAGGACTGCTGGAAGAGCAGCCAGTGATCTTAACCACTGAGCCATCTCTCCAGCCCATACCGTCCTATTTCAAAACAAACAAAATGAAGGTATGGAGGAGTCTTACACACAGGGGTATAAAGGAGCCCCAGAGACTTAGTACTGACTGAGAGAAACCAAACTCAGAAAGAGTGCACGCAAGTTGGATGATCTGTTTTCTTATAGATGGGCAGGATTCCAATGATAAGGACTATCCCAGTAGATATTGGGAGCAGGGTCACCAACTTGGGGAAGAGGGTCACCTGATAGTATGAAGAGTGCGCGGGCAAGCAGAACTCTTCAGCTATCAACCTGCACTTATACCTGTGGAACCTCTTGAGCCCTCCTGGCACCCAGGAGGCAGAGTCAGGAAGATTAGAAGTTCTCAGAAAACCAAACCAGGGGGCAGGAGAGATAGGTCAGCCAGCAACATGCTTGATACACAGACATGGGGCCCTGAGTTCAGACTGTCAGTGCTCAAGTAAAAGATGGGCATGGTGGTGTGTGTTTCTAACCCCAGTGCTGGGAAGTAGAGGCCGAGGGATCCATACAGCTCTTGGGCCAGGCAGTCTAGCCGATGAGCAAGTTTTAGGTTCAGTAAGAGACTCTGTCTCAAGAATGTAAGCTGAAGAGGCAACTGAAGAAGATAACTTCTGCTTTCCAAAGCCTATTGATAAGTATTGGTTTTCAAATACTGGAACCGCCTTATCTTCCTGAGATGAATCTCATTTGGCAGTGGTATATAACTCTTCTTATATGTTATTGGATGAGATCTGCCAGTGTTTGGATGAGGATTTTGCATCTATATTTATGAGACATTGGGCTCTTGTTTAATTTTCTTACAGTATCTTTTTTTTTAAACAATTTTATTTTTATTTATTTATTTATTTATTTATTTTAGTTTTTTTGAGACAGGGTTTCTCTGTGTAGCCTTGGCTGTCCTGGAACTCACTCTGTAGACCAGGCTGGTCTCGAACTCAGAAATCCACCTGCCTCTGCCTCCCAAGTGCTGGGATTAAAGGCGTGCGCCACCACTGCCTGACTTCCTTTTTTTTCTTTTCCTTTCTTCTTTTCTTGTCTCTTCTCTTCTTTTCTTTTTCTTCACTTCCTTTCTTCTTTTCTTCTTTCTTTCTTTCTTTCTTTGTTTCTTTCTTTCTTCCTTCCTTCCTTTCTTTCTTTCTTTCTTTTCCCCTCCTTCTCCTTTCTCCTCCTACCCCCCATCTCTGGCCATGCAGATTACAGATTTATCAATTTCCTTCATCGCTTAGAAGAACCCATTTCCCCCCTTACCTCTACAGGATTTTCCATTGTAATGCCGTTTACCGAATGTCCTTGCACAGTGACTTACCGTTCTAGAAACACCACACATAAAGCAGGTGTGTGACCAGGCTCTCAGAGGAGAGCTTTGAGGAGAAATCCCTGCAGCAGCCCCACAGCTGGAAGGAAAGAAAAACGCATCCAGTGCAGGTCCTAGTGTAGGCTCCAGAGCTCAGTGGCTTTCACTGTACAGGGGACCTCTGTGTTGCATGTGTAGGCTATACCATCTGTGGCTAGACTCCATGACTAAGGGAAAAGTTATGGTCCAGTGCTCTCTTCTTGTGAGCCTCAGCAGCCCCTGGTTAGTCTCCTTCCACCTTGTTTAGCATTTCACTTTGTCTGGGAGAGGGGTCCGAAGTACTGTCTTCTACTCTAGTGATTCTGATCCTGGATCTCCTGACAGCACCTGAGCACCCCACAGTGTAGGTCCTGGAGAGTCCTCACCTCTGCTGGTTCACAGGAAGTGCTGTGCCGCAGTGGCTAGTATTCCCCAGGCACCTGCTTTGCCTGTGGGAAGGGTCCAAGGTGAGGAGGGTCTGGAGAAGCCCTCGCCTCCCTGTGAATATGAAAAAGTTGCGAGAAGTTGTTTCTGTTCTCTCTTTTCTGCTGCCGCCCACATTCTCAGGTTCTTTCTGAAGTAACAGAGTTTAGTGTGTGTATGTGTAGAGATAACATAGGCTTGGAGTGTGTTCCATGTAACATAACCTCCTCATCCACAAGGACAAGGTTGGGGTGAAAGTTACACTGAGCCCCAGCTGGCTTCTCACTTTTCTTAATTGTGATTCCCAAAGCACTAATTTCTTTTAGTGTGGGGAGGCATTTCTGATTCTGGGCTGTGTAAACATCACATGGTAGTTCAAAAGTCAGAGAGGGTGGGAGGGAGGACACACACCAGAGGGAGATGGGAGATGGAGGGCTGGAGGCAAGAAGAGGGAGGAGAAGGATCATGGGAGGCACAAGCCATAGGAAGTTTTCTGGGGGAGCACAGATCAGCACAGCCTCACAGTGGGGTGTAGGGAAGGGTGAGGTATGTAGTGGGAGGTAGAGGGCAGAAGCATACTTAGGGCCCCCATCCCACACCAGTCTCTGGATGCTTTTGGTGGGTTTCCATTCCCTGGGCATGGTAAGCAGGCAACTGGCACTCATAGTGCCCTGCCTGCTGGGGCATCACTGGAGCTGAGAGAAGCAGTTACTGCTTTATGGCCTGAGATATAACCTGGGGCCCATGGGGCTCTATGCAGGCTTTGCCTAGAGGCCAAGGTTTGGTGTTAAATCACTGACCTATTTCCCCGACCCCTAAACACAATAGCAGGAGAGGTGGTAGGTGAGGTTGGGGCTCCTGGCTTTAGACACTGATAGGTCCAAACTCTTTCATTTACATGAGCTGTGTTCTATTGGCACATACTCACTCTTTGAAATCTGGTTTCTCTTTGGTGTAAAGATGGCCACAAAAGTATGGTGAAGTGGCTCAACACATAAAGGTGCTCACCATCAAGCTTAGAAACTGCATAGTAGAAGGAGAGAGCTGAGCTGACTCTGCTTGCAAGTTGTCCTCTGGCTTCCACATGTGCATGCGTGTGTTTGTGCATACAACACACAAACCCACGCATGCGCATATGCAGATAGCACTCATGCACTCCAGCTCGAGCACATACACAAACATCCCCACCACACACTCAAATGCACGCACTCGCACACAGAGCCAGACCTGGTAGTTCAGGCCTGTAATCACATAACCACAGCTAGTCAGGAAGCTAAGTCAGGATCCTGAAATTTCAAGCCAGCCTTGGCTACAGGATGAGTTCAAGGTCACCTTATTAGACTTAGAAAGAAAAAGGAAAGAGAAGGGGTGGGTGTATCTTAGTGTGAACGTGGGTGCTCACTTAGAACTCTCAAGGCTCCAGGGTTGTCCTTATCAGCATACACGTGGAAGGTGGTGACATCTATCTCACTGTCATGCTGACCTCGATAGGCTGGCATAAGGATGAGGCAGCTGGCAGGTACAATCCTGGTATATGATACAGACTCCTGCTCACTCGATGACGCTTTATCTAGTATTCTGACATCCTAGGATTGATTATAAGGTACAAAGTGTCCCTGTCATAACATTAGGGTTCAAAGCCCCAGGAGGTCCACAGTGTCCATTGAGGGTAGCTCTTACCGAATGACACTCTTACATACCTGGAGCCACCTGCTGACTGGCCAGCTTTCTTTCCTGCTTGGTCTTCCTTTGTGTTCCACCCTGCTGAGAACTCCCAGGGGGCCTCTGGCGTCTGGCTGATGTATGACTTGGCTAGCTGTGCCCTGCAGTGAGCAGGTGGGTGGATGTTCGTGGGGGGCCATTAGGAGGAGAGGGGTGTGTATGGCTTGGGCACTGAGCAAGTCACAGATTAACACCCTGGCTCGTCCCCACTGGCCCTGGCCCTGAGCACCCAAGCGAGGGTGCCCAGAGGTGGCTGGGTTCTAGCCAGGTTCTGTGGAGCACAGCAGGGGGGCAGGTCACTCCTGGGTCATGAATGGTGGGAGGGGCAGCCAAAAGCCTCTTCCTGTCCATGGAAACTCACCCGGCTTGGGTTCCACCGCCAGGCACAGTTACAGAGATCCTGTGTCCTTGAGCCCATGGGATCCACGCAACCCAATCCTCAGGACTTCTGGGTAATGGACATGAATGTGCCCACTGGGGCGGCTGAGGAAGTGGGCTGGGAAGTTAACTGTGCTCTCACGGGCCCGTGAGATTGACATGAGGTCTCCAGACTTGAATTTAGCATTGGGGGCAGGTGACTCTGTAGACTCTGATCTGACCTTAAGTCTTGGCTTTACTAGTTGGGATTTGGCGGCCTCTTTGTGATCTGAATTCTCGATCTGCCTTCCCTCATGTGTTATGGCGAGACTTAAATGAACTGATACATATAGAAATGCTTAGAAGAGTAGGTAAATGCCGGTGGTGGTGGACATCACTCTGCTGTAAGTGGAGTCTGACGCAGACTGTCCTCATTTTCTGCCTAAGGCTCCTTGTCCTCTCAGGAATGATGGTATTGGGCCTTAGGGGGTGGTGAGCTCTCAGCAGCTGTGTCATAGAGAGGAAGGCTGGCTTGGAGGCCGTTGGTCCCTTGTTTGATGATCTGGGGGTTGGTTAGAGGCAGCCTTGGTTTATTTCCTGTCTCCTCTGACAAAGGAGTGGCCTTGGGCCATTTCTGCAGTGATTTGGTTCTCACTGATGAGTCTGCAGGAAAGGATCCGGGTGTAGATGAAGTCAACGAGGTGCAGAGCGTGGTGTACGGTAGCCAGTGGTTTGTAACTATGGCGGCTGTTCATGGAATACTGGTTTGGTCTGTCTGAGGATCCCAGCTCAGGAATACCTGTGTTCCTTCATCTTCAGGCCAGGTACCCAGGTGTGTTTGCAATGCTCCCTGGGCAGCGTACCTGTGTGACCTGTCCTTTGAGGTGCTTTAGGGCTTTGTGGGGGTACTTCATAAATGGAGTTCTTTCCCTTTAAAGACTTGATGCTTTCTTGTCCTCTGGTTATTGTAATCCTAGTCTGGGCCCATGTTTTAAGAAAATTGTGTGTGTGCATGTGTGTGTGTGTGCCTCTGTGTGTGTGTGAATGTGTATGGAGTGGCCACAGCACAACCTCAGGTGTCACCCTCAGGAATGCGATCCTTCAGACAGACAAGATCACTCACTAGCCTGTACCTCACCAATAAGGTTAGAATGGCTGGCTAGCTTGTCCTAGAGATCCTTCCGTTTCTGCTTCCCCAGAGCTGAGATTACCAGTACATGCCATTCGTGGGGGACACATTTACGTGGGCTGTGGAGATTGAAATAAGGTTCTTGTGCTTGCTGACTGAGCCATATTTCTAGGCCCCACTCCCCACCTACTTTCTTTTTTTTAACTTTCATTTTTCAGGGGATTTCAGATTTACAAAAAAAAAAAAAATTGTGAAAGGGTTTCAGAATTTCCCTACGGCTTTTCACTATGACATGTCAAGTCACACCACAGTTGTCAAAACAGAGAAGTTCCATTATTCTGATACTACCAGAGAATACTAGATACTACCAGACAGCCCTGAGTAGGATTCAGCCAGCATTCCCATGGCCACCCTGGAATCCAGTCAGAGACTCCACAATGCAGCAGGCGTCATGTCTCCTTTGATCCTCTAGCCTAGGAGGGCTCCTCCACCTGTATTGTTGCTCGTGGCTTCAGCTGTGTCAGAGGAGGGCTGGCCAGTTACTTGGAAGATGTGCCTCGGTTTGGCTTGGTTGTTTATTCCATCATGCCTACACCTGCTGATTGTACTGAACCGCTGTTTATTTCCTGGCTGTTTCTCAATATGGTGACCTATCTTTGTCCATAAGGCCTTCACCCTATAGGCTGTAGTCTGGGGTTGCATGCTTTCCCTGTAGTAAAGCCTTACTGAGGGGGTGTGATCCTCAGTGCTTGGTTGTTTATGGAGTCAGGACACCCAAGAAAGCCGAATGTGCCCTGTCTGTTGAGGAGCTTATTATGAGGTACAAGCTTCCTAGGACTGCAGGCTGGCAAGGGTGAGGCATTGTGGCCAGCCAATGGACTGCCAACTCAGACAGGACTACTGTGCTCTGTCCTGGAGGCAGAGCCTTTTATTTCCAGAACATCTCATTGTTTGCTTCCGAATCCTTCAACAGACTAGAGGAGGGCCAGCCACGTGATTGCAAAGACACATGCATTTTTTCCATCTTATGAGGTGGCTGACTGTAGGGTTCATTCATATCTATAACATGCACCACAGCACTGCCCAGATTGTGTTTGATTCACCCTGGTAACAGCCTGCCAAGGTGGTGTAGAGCTCACCATCGTTCGTACTCACCTTGTTCTGAGGAAACCGAGCTGTTTTGTGTCACCAAGAGTGGAAGGGATCAGGGTACAGGGCCAAATAGGGAAAGAAATAAGGGATTCAGGTCTAGTGTACCTAGGCTTCTAGATGGGATCTGGGCATAGCCAGTCCTTCCTTTCATCCCTAGAACTCGAGAAATCCTGCTGATTATTGGCATGTGTGGAGTCAGTGGGATTTTCATGGTCATGTTTGAAGGCGAGTGAGAGTGTCCCCTCACAGGGTAGATCTTCAGCTACTTCCAGCTTTGGGAAGGGGCAGCCCCAAGTTGGAGTAACTGTCATGCTTGCTGGGGACACAGTTAGACTGAACTTCATTCCCACGAGGGCTGAGGTGGTCTGTCAGTTCCTCTTTCTGGTCTGATGAGCTTGGGAAAGAGAAGCAGAGAGACCAAGGTGGTTTACCACAGATTCCCTGCAGGAACTGTGGTCATGTGGCAGGTGAGTGTGTGTGTATGTGTGCACACTGAGGAAGACACACTGAGGTGGTGGTGGATGTGGCCTAGAGAACCAGAGGGACCTTCTGGGGTGTGAACTAGTGGGAGAGCCAGCTGCCCTTCTGACGGGGCAGAGCTCCCTGCAGTTCTTCAGCGCGTGATTTTCCCAAAGGCTGGAACAGTGCCACGGGAAGTTGGGAGAAAGAGACACTAGGTAAGGGAAGAACTTTAAATATATCTAATCATCCCTGACCCATAGGACTTCGATTTCTGTATTGATGTTGCTGTGATCACAGCACCTGAGTGAAATAACACGAAGCAAGAACATTTTATTTTTGGTTCATGGTTTTAGAGGGTTTCAAGCCATTATGTCTGGGAAGGTGTGTGGAACACATTAGTTTATGCCAGCAGTGTTGTGCCGGCAGAAGTGGTTCACATAATAGTGGACAAAGAAGCAGAGAGCAAGGCAGAAACCAGGGGTCTAGCCTTAAAAGCCACACCCCTAGTGATCTACTTTCCCACCATGCTTCACCTGCATGAGAATCCCCCCACCCCCCTACAACCTCACAAACTGAGAACAAACACCAAAACATGAGCTTGTGGGGGCATTATAGATCAAGTAGTAACAGCATCTTGCCACCTCACTGTGTGCCAGTGGTCTTTCACATAAGAGGAGACTGAGGCTTTGAGTGGTTGGAGGTATAGAAGAGGGGTAGACATCAGAAATAGTCACACAGAATCACCTAGTGGTTTTCATCACTGAGATTGTTCCAGTCTTCACCAAGGACACACTAAGGGGGCGAGAATGAGTTGGCTTAGCTCTGAGGCAGAGCTCTGCCCTATGGGAAGAGCCTAGGGGACCCCAAGGCACTGGAGGTGCTGCTTGGTCCTCTTCAATGAGATCTCCAGAGTGTTGGGAGAGGAGACCAAGGAAGGGTTAGGCCATCCTGCCCTGGTGATAGGTGTGTCTCAGGTGCAGTGGCGGGCTGAGTGGAGAACCCTGGAGTCCTTGCTGGCTGCTGTTGACCTTGGCTAGAACAGCATGGGGGGGGGCTGCTCTGCCCACAAGAACAGGCGTCTGTTATGTCCACTCCTATGTTCTTCAGTGAGTCCAGACTCAGGGTTGGTGACTGGGAGATGGGGGTCCTGTCTGTGAGTATCTCTGGGCAGCAGGCTCGACTGTATTAAGCAAGAACAAGGGGAGATCTTGCCTGTTGCGTGCTGGGCTGCTGTGAAGAGCCTGGTGAATGTTGTGTGGTGTGTGTGTGTGTGTGTGTGTGTGTGTGTGTACATGTATATGTGTCTGTGTATGTGAATGGTGTGTGCCCTGCTTCTGGCTAGGCCCTGTATAAGCTGCAGCCTCCCAGTCAGGGAGGCCGAAGAGGTCTGGTGGGGCCCTCAGACCTTGGTGAAGGGTGCAGGGCTGGATGGGGGGCTAGACGGAGCGGTAATATACAGTGCTCCCGGCAGCTGCTTCTCTTGTCCCCCTCCCCCCCTCCTCCCTGGCTCACACGTGAGGATGACGATAAAAACACACACTGCCTGACCTCAGCGTCCAGGCATGTCCCCCCACCCCTCCACCAGCCGCCTCACATTCCTGGAGCTGAGGAGGCCAGGGCCACCCTCCACCCTCAGAGCATCTAGCTGCCTCCTTGGTCCCCGTTGGAGGCTGCTGCCTGCCCTTCTGGATCCACTCAGCCAGTCTTTACAGAGGCCTGAGTGCCGAAGGGCACAAAGGTGGGTCTGAGAGGGCCCAGATCTGAATACTGATCATAGTAATAATAGATAGACTTATTATTTATTAAGCAACCAGGCACCAAGTTTCACATTAAACCACTTTCTATAGATCATGTCAACAAATTCTCGAAATACTCCCATGAGAAAAGTTGCTATTTTTTTTAAGACTATGATTCTAGTTTTAGCACAAACGGGAAAGCTCCCGTGAGGAGGAAGGGTCTACCTGAGGGTCTGGGAAGTAAAGCTGCTTGTCTGCTATCACAGCTAAGAAGTGGGTGACGGCAGGACCTCAGGGATGCTGATGGCACATGCCTAAGCTTTACTGTGTCCTGCCTGTGTCAACCCACGCTCAGGACCACAGACCTGAGAGAAGATGCTAAGATGGGAAGCCAGACTGGATTAGCCTCGTGTCCCTTGGGCATTGGATGTCAGGAGAGATGGGTGAGCTCTATCAAGGCTGAGAGCCATGGGACATCCTTGGGGGGTCCCACCTCAGCTGGAAGGATAAGGTTAGGAGCCTAGGCGAGTGTCAGGAGACTTTTTTTCTAGGATGTGTCTGGTGCCTTTGAGTGCAAGGGAAGACGCCCTTTAGTATCACCCCCCCCCCCCAGACATAGGACACCAGTTTCTCCTCCATGCTAACTGGGCACATCTGACTAACATCTAGCACTTCCGGGAGGATCTGGGAACCAGTTCTCACGCTGAGTTGGTGCATATTTCTGACTCTAAGCACAGGCTTCCTTCCTAACTTCCAGTTCTCTTCCTGATCTTCCCCTTTCTGCTGACGTTCCCCATGTGCGTGGTAGCTTTCTAGATTCTCCCAGCCTGAATGGCCCAGTCCTTCTGCCTTTCTCTTCCTTGTCTGCCTCCCACAGGTCACTTCCTGTCCATCATCTTTCTGAAGCCATCCTTGCTCCAGTCCTGCTCTGGGTATCTGGCTCTGGCTACACGAATCTCTGGCTTGTCTGAAGGGTTCCTTAAACATTGGAGAGACGAGTTCAAATTCTAGCTTTGCTGCCTAGGCCCCAGGACCTCCCTCCACTAAACCTCCCCCTCTGTGAAATGGTTACAATGGCGTCTCCCCCCACCCCCAGAGAGATTTGGGGACTGGAGATGGAGAGTCAGGGCAGACCTGCTCTAGAGAAATGGCGGTGGGGATTATAGTTGATTCTTCACTTTCCCTGTGGCTTCCCATCCACTGGTCTTCTCTATATGGCTCATGGCCCTGGGGAAGCCATATGCTCAGGACGCAGCATATGTTCAGGATGCAGGTGAGGGCTTAGGTAGAAGTGGTCTGTCTGTGCATGGATGTGCCACGTGGGGATCTCAAGAGAGTTTGTGGGTGTCCCACTATAGCCAGGCATATCTCTTTCCCTACATCTCAAGAGAGTTTGTGGGTGTCCCACTATAGCCAGGCATATCTCTTTCCCCACAGAGCTTGACTGTTGCACACTGGTTTCAGTGCTGTGTGTTGTAAAAGGCTTTTTAATTTCCACTTATTCTGAGGGTTAGGATTCATAGACTTGTTCAACAATTAGGTGTGTGTGTGTGTGTGTGAGAGAGAGAGAGAGAGAGAGAGAGAGAGAGAGAGAGAGAGAGAGAGAGAGAGAGAGAGAGAGAGAGAGAGAGAGAGAGAGAAAGCGAGGGAGGGAGAGGGAGGGAGGGGGAGAGAGGGGGGAAGGAAAGAGAGGTGGGGAGAGGGAGAGGGAGGGAGGGGGGAGAGAGAGAATTGTCTTGTGTTTTCTTGTGTTTTTAAGAGAGGGTCTGGGCTTGAACCTTTGTTCTTCCTGCCTCAGCCTCCAGAGTACTGGGATTAGCGGTGTGTGCTATTACACCTAGCAATGCATTTTCTTTCTAAACACATAAGATTAAATTAAAATTGTTGATCCATGTTTCTCTTTGATGTCCTCTGTGTACCTGAGAGTCAGCATGAGATCCAGTGAACTTTTCTGCAGTGTGTGTGTGTGTGTGTGTGTGTGTGTGTGTGTGAGAGAGAGAGAGAGAGAGAGAGAGAGAGAGAGAGAAAGAGAGAGAGATAGATTCTTTTGTTATTGTTGTTGTTGGTTTTGTAACAGGATTTCAAGTACTTTGTTTGCATCCTTGGTCTTCCTGCCTTCACTTCCAGAGTGCTGGGATTGTGGCCAGTTTATAAAGGGTTGGGGATCGAACCCAGAGTTTCATGCATGCTAGGCAAGTACTCTTCCAACTAATATGCACCCCAGCCTCCAATTCCCCTCCTCCTTTTAAGGTGGGAGATTTAAACCATATACACATGGAGCAAGACTCTTACAATGACCCCTGGTCTCTGCTCAGCAACCATTGGTTTTGGTGCTGTTTTTATTTCTTTTCTTCCCTAACCCTCTCCTCCCTACATTTATTTGTTTACTTTTTGTTGGAGTGTGTTTTTAAAGCAGGCCCCAGACATGATATCATCTTTAATACTTCTGTGTGTGTTGTTAACAGATAAGGACCTTTTATTTTAACATTGTGGTAATACCATTAGCCCAGTTAACATCGTTAATAATACTTTCTTGGGATCAGCTTCTACCGGGTCTGTGTTCAATTTTCACTGATTATCTTAAAAGCGTCTTGTCTCTCTCATTCGCTCTGGGTCAGGCAGAAGGACCTGGCAAGGATGCTTCCTGGAGCCTAGGTCTACTGGGAGGCTAACCTGTGTTATCATCTTTAACTACTTGTCGATCAATTGACGAGGTGTGATCACTTTCTCCTACAGGTCCCTAATTCCTAACTGTCCTCCCAGACTTCCTCCATGCCCCTCCTCCCTGCAGACTTTCAACTGGTGAAATCAGGAGTCTGTGTCTGGCCTTGAGGCGTAAGAGTGGGGGTAGAACAGCACCTTGGGGAGAGTCTGCAGGGAGGGGAAGTTCCTGTTGCTTTGGATGCTCATCCAATGAGCATCAGTCCTCGAGATGTCCATGTAAGGATGTTGGATTGCTCAGAGCATGGCCAGTGGGCAGTGGTGGAGGGGCTGGCCATGGGTCAGTCAGCTCTGAGAAGCACAGCCGGCTGCTTTGCAGGGTATAGGACTAGCTAAGAGGGGGATGGCGTGAGAAGCCCACCTCTGAGCTGTGTTTCCATGGTGGCCTGCTCCCCTGCCTCTCCAGGGTCACTGCCAGCCCTGCCTGTGCTCTCCCAGCCTGGTTGCTGCTCTCATGCTGGGGAGCCAGTCTGATCTTCCTTACCCCTAGTGGGCCATCCTGGGAGCTGGGAAAGTCACCCTCCATGGGACCCCCAGCCTGCGTCCTTCCTCTCCTCTCCTTGCGCAGGACACATCTTCTTAGTACTGCTACCCAGAATGGTTGTGTTTGGGGAAACTGAGGACATGAGTGTATTCAGGTCCTCATCCCACCCCCAGATCCTGGGTAATTTTGATGAAGTTGGCATCCTTCTCCGCCATGCTGTCCTTATCTGAGAAGTCTCTAGAGCTCACTAACTCTGTTCCCAGAGGGATGATTGATATATGAGTATCTCTCTGTGTTTCTGTTTCTCTCACTCCTACCCTCTCTGTGTACACACACACACACACACACACACACACACACGCACACGCACGCACACGCACACACACACGCACACACATACAGAGTTGCTCAGATTTTAGAAGATCAGCCTCAGAATAGGGTAGGGAGATTGCTTGAGGGTCTCAGGGACCCACAGATGCCTATCCATGGATCCAAGGCTCCATTCTCTCTTCACTTCTCTCTTTTAAAGGTTTATCTATTTATTTTATGTATATGAATACACCATTTCTCTCTTCAGATACACCAGAAGAGGGTATCAGATCCCATTACAGATGGTTGTGAGCTGCTGGGAATTGAACTCAGGACTTCTGGAAGAGTAGTTGGTGCTCTTAACCATCTCTCCCGGCCCCTCTCCTCACATCTCCTCCTTAGGCCTGGCTGGTCCCTTCATCACCCTTAGATGTTTGCTATTTTTCTTCCTCTTATTGACTTCTGCGCTTCTGTCATTCCATTCCCTTCCTTGGGGTTCATGGCATCCCTAAACTATGTCTCATTCCCCAGGGCCCAGCTTTTTGTCTGGTCCCCTCTCTCTTGTTTCTGTGGACGGAAGAGCCCCTGTCTTTGTTTCCTCTAGACTCTGTAATTCTGGGGCTTGTGAGGTCAGACGGGGTGAGGGTGAGGGTTATGTCCTGCTATGCCCTAGTCTGGGAACGCCCTTTCACTTTGAGGTAACTGCAAAGACTGCCCCCCCCACAAACAAGTCTCCAATGGCTGATATTTGATTAGCCATCATCCACAAGGGCCTGTACAGCTGAACACTAATTCCTATAAGAGACAGTTTTTATTTAACCAGGAGTATTGACCCTCACCTGCCCAGTCTATCAAGGGTGTCCAGGAGAAAGGGAAGTTTGAGGCCATGAGGAGACCAGGCTGAGAAGCTGGAAGGTCTGGGGCAAGTCTGGGTCTCTTCCTTCACTGTCACCTGAGGAATAACAAGGCTGGCGTTAGGCTATGGAGGAGGCCATGGCATAAGTACTGTAACTCCAGGTGGGAGTGGCTCCTATATTCTTCGTGAGCCCAGGCTCTGCCCTGGCACTGGAGGTGGTATAATAGGGTGTCAGTCGTCTATGAGGGACAGAAATGGCTCTCTTAGCCCTCTCCTCCCCTGCATGCATGGTTTGTTCCTTTTTCCGTCCTTCCTTGTATGTATGTCTCTGAAAGGAACTGATCCTGGGCAGTCACAGGGACTCTGGTGAGGGAAAAGCCAAGAGGATTCGTGGCAGGCCCCTGCCAAGTGGCTGTGTCCCGGCGCCAGCTTCTGTGTAGCCCCAGGACAGCGCTGCGGGTGGGTGGAATCCACAAGGGTGAGACATCGAGGCTGGGACGTGCCGAGGATGCTTGGGGCTGCTTATCTCGGCTAGGAATGCACCGTAGTATTATTAGCCAGCAGCCTTCTCGCCTAGGAATAACCCCCTGGGGGCATGTTGGACACCTGTCCAACTCTGCCTGCCCAGACAGCCCGTGGGTGCTTGTGCCTGGCCATCCACCGCGGATAAGAAAGACTCTCAGGCATGTTTGCGTGCCGGTGAGTGTGTGTGCAGGGGTGGAGTGTGAGGTTGGGTCTGCTTGTGTGTATGTTTTTTGTGTATGTGTGCGTGCATGCAGATGGGCGTGTGGGGGCATGTCTGCTGTTGTGGCTCTGTTGGGGCCTTAATGCATGACTATGTACATGTATGCGAGCATGTTTTACCCTACCTCTGTGTGCAGGTATGTGTGTATGTGAATTTCAATATGTGGGCTGTATGTAGTATGTGGTTACTTATGCTTGCATGAATGCCATAATGAGTGTGTGTGCGTGTGTTTGTGTGTGTGTGTGTGTGTGACAGAGAGAGAGAGAGAGAGAGAGAGAGAGAAAGAGAGAGGGAGAGAGAGAGAGATGGTGTGTAACTGTGGCTGTGGCTGAGTGTCCTCCACTTAGGGCTCCCAGGGACCTAGTGAGAAGAGGCTGGATTAGCTGTCCAAGATCATCTTCAGCCAGATAAGTGAGTTCAAGGCTAATCTAGGCTACATGACAGTCAATGAAAACAAACCAAACCAAAGTAAAACAGAAGACGTCACTCTGCTCTAAACCTGTCTCTGTCACTCACCAGCTTATGACACTGGTGAGTTGAGTTCACCTGTCCATGCTCACTTTCCTCATCTGTACGGTGGTGATGGTCACAGTTCCTTCTTGCGAGACTGACTGGGAGAGGTCTAGGAAAAGTCTAGTAGTGTGTGGAACACACTCAAAACTTCAGAAGGATGCCACAATACCACAGCCACCACTATCTGTGACTACCATCTTCATCACTACCATCTCCACCTCCATCCGAATCACCTCCATCTCCACCACCTCTACCATTTCCATCTCCACCACCTCCATCAGCATCATCTCCACCACCACCTCCATTTCCCATCTCCATCACCTTTGTTATCACCACTGCAACCTATGTCTCCTCCATTACCACCACCACCCCCTACATCTCCCCGATCTCTACCATCATGCTCATCACTCCTTCCATCTCCACCACCGCCTCCACCACCATCTCCATCATCATTACTACCATCTCTGTCACCACTCCATCAGCCCTATTACCACTGCCTTTTACTTTCTGGCTTTCACCTCCTGGCTGGGATTCCTAGGCAGGGTAAGGGACTCTTGCTTATATAGCAAGGAAACAAAGATCTGGTGAAGGGCTTAGGTATAGTGGTGGAGGGTTGTTAGGGGACCAGAGAATGGCTACGAGAACCTGGCTCCACTCCTAGATGCTGTGCACTGTGCTGCGCCACCCTGCTCAGGTTACAAGATGGCGGCACCTTGCTAGCCTGGGGAAGTAAGGAGAGCGTGGCAGGCTTTCTCCCAAGTTGCAACGAGCCTAGAACCTTGGGCAGCACATTGCTTCCTCCAACAATTGGTTCTGGCTCTAACTATCCTTCTTCTAGCCCTGGATCCACTGTGGGTTACAACTCAAATAGAGAACAGAGCTAGTGCCCAGGAGAAGGACCAAGGGAGGAGGCCCCAGTATCTATGCTGCCCCCAGGCCAGGCAACAAGAATTGGTCATCTGGCTCTTCACACCTGGTAGGGCTGCCAACTCCCGCCTTCTGTTCCCCAACTCTGACCAGACAGTTCTGGAATTCCTCGGAAGCACTGGGCCCCCCTCAGAGTCCAGCTCCTCTGTCCTGGCTCAGCCCTGCTGGAACTTCCCACATTCTGTCTCCAGGGAGCAGGCCAGGGTGTCACCAGCCCCGTGGAGGTGGAGCAGGTACTTTGGCGCCCAGGCACAGTGGGCCAGTGTGGGGGAAGCAGAGGCAGGTGAGGTCTGCAATGGCCCTGGAGCCAGCTCTTCCTTGGAAACATGTTTTTCAAATCACTACCAACTATTCAGAAGAAGGGGTGGGGAAATAAAACAAAACACCCCCCCCAAAACAAAACCAACAACAAAAACAACCACTGACTTTTTTTTTTTTTTTTGAAATGTGCAGTTAATGGCTGGTTGGCTGTACATTATTAAACAGGCAGCTGGAGACATGCCAGGGGGGACTACTCCAGCCAAGACTCACAGCCTGAACACAATGTTCCAAGAAGCAATCACCCACAGGATCCTTGGGGAGGAGCACCCAGAGGAGGGGTTCCAGCTGCTGTCCCTTGCCTCTACTGCCCAGCTGCACGCTGGATCTCTTGCAGGAAGCAGGAATATGCTGATCCTGGGGCTCCAGCATCCTTTATCTACCCTGGGTCTATGAACTGCATTGTCCTTCATGGTTTTCAGGCTCCTGTATCCATTAGAGGTGGAGCCAACACCTTGCCTTTAGACTGGTAGAGTACAGAGGCCAGGAGAACGCTCCAGAGAGTTCCTTCCTAGGGTTTACTGGGACTCCTTAGTCATCTCTGGGCTTCAATTTCAGCTTCCTCTGATAGGGGTAGAAGTGGTCTGAATTCTGATTGGGTGGCCTTGGGATGAGCTTGATGACCATCTAGGCTTTGGGGACCTCATTGCCCCAACTTTGGTCTTATTGGTGACATGAAGGGCCATATTCCAAGCAATTATTCTAAGCCGTATTCCACCGGCAGGGAGGAGGTGCTTATTATATCCTGTTCATCCGCCAGCTCCCTTTAAGCTCACGAGAGTAAAAGTTAAATGTCCGAAGGTGACATCAACTCACCTATACGGAAGAAAAAAACCCGAGAGTCTAAAGTTTGGGTATTGCTGGGATGACCATCGCTTCCTGTGAGTGTGCGTGCATGCATGCATGAGTGTGTATGTACGCACATAAGCATGCCTGTGTACTGTGAAAGTTAATATGGGAACTGTATTTTAATGCTCCCTCCAACACCTTTAAGATTGTATGGTGCCAGATTGAGAGTTTGGTCTTAGAAGTCAAGTCCTACTTCCCTTGTCTGTCTGGAGGTCATGGTTACTGACTTCGGGCAAGTGGCTTCAGCTCTTAGTGAGTCCCTCAGCTGTGCATACTGAGCTTAGGCCAGTGTCCACACCAGGGGAGGAAAGTCAGACTAAAGCACAAGTGAGCTCATACCAGTTTCTGTCTGTGGCAACTGTATACTAGAATACAGGTCAGAGGGGCTTCTAGATCTTAGGGACCCCTCCACCACAGGCTACTTTCCCCTTTCCGTCATTTGTGCTATGTGTGTGACTTGGTTTTTGGGTGTCTGTCTCTCTGGGGTCTCCTGCCTTTAAGACCAAGTGTGCTTTCAGGATTTTCTGGCTTTGCTTTGTGGCTTGACCTTCTACGAGTAACTCTCAGAACCTGTGATGAATGAATGAATGAATGGATGAATGAATGAATAAGGGCCAACTGGAGCAGGTTCAAACCAGAGGGACAGTAGAGCATTGGAGCGTGGGAAGATCCAGAGATTAAGAAAGCTGAGAGGGGATGCCCAGCCTGTGCTGCAACTCTCCTTGGAGACCGTGTGCATGTGTGTGCTTAGGTGTGGTTTTCGGTGAAGCTTTGCCAGGATTTTGTTCTGTAGAATAGAGCAAGGACTTCAGCACACAGTAGACAGGATGGGCTTGAATGCCGTGGGCAAGCAGAGGCTGTGTGATCTTCTGCTGGGCCAACGAGGGTCCTACAGTGGACAGGATATGCACCAGCCAGTCAGTCCCCAAGGTCCCCGCCATTTGGACAGTGTAGCTGAGTCTCATTATGTAGCCTAGCTTGGGTTCAGATTCATGATCCTCCTGTCTCAACCTCCCTTGGATGGCTGGTTACTGTTATGCCCAGGGCCCATAGAGCCATTGAAGGACTTAGAATGAAGTCAGACATCTGAAAGGCACTTGGTACATTTGAATGTTCATTAACAGGGTCAAAGAGATAGATAGATAGATAGATAGATAGATAGATAGATAGATAGATAGATAGACAGATAGATAGACAGATAGACAGACACATAGATAAATGATAGATACATAGATAGATGATGGATAGATAGACAGACAGACAGACAGCTAGCTAGCTAGCTAGCTAGCTAGACTGATAGATGGAGGAGTCATGGTCTCAGGGTGAGGGAGTCTGTGAAAGGGGAAGACCATTTCACCCCAGACCCTGCACTCAGTTCTCAGAGCACTTGAATAACCTGCTTGGAGTCACACAAAGTAGGAATCACCCCTAAGTAGGTAGATAGGCTTTAGAGGAAGTTCATGCAGTATCCAAGTCTGGGCTCTGCCCTCCAGTGCCAGGCCAGGGCTAGGTTTCCTTGAATCTCTCATGTCAGGAGGGCCTCCTAGTTCAAGGCAGAGGAAGGTGACTCCTTGTTCTGTGTAGGGTAGACCTAAACGAAGTCCTCAGGAGGGAAGTCTCCAACTTTTCCCCAGCCCTAAAAGGGAGATCTCACTAAAACCTGCAGCAGCTTTGGACAGCCAGCTTGGAGCAAGGTCTTGAGTAGGACCCTGGAGGGATGAGGGTCACGTTGAGACAGGAAGGATAGGATGAAGGGAAGGGGTTAATGCATGGCAGTGAGAAGGGTGAAGGCAATGTAAGCCACCAGAGAAGAACTGTGAGGGAGCAGAGTGAGGAGGAGGAAAAGGAGGAGGAGGAAGAGGAGGAGGAAGAGGAAGAGGAAGAAGAAGAGGAGGAGGAGGAGGAGGAGGAGGAGGAGGAGGAGGAGGAGGAGGAGGGAGAGTCACTAAGGGCTTGGGCTGGTGCCAGTGGGTAACCTCAGACTTTGGACAAAAGTGTCCAGCGGGAACTAATTCCCACAGGGCTACTGAGAGGGGACCAGTGAAAGCCCTGAAGGTGAGAGGCCAGTTGGTTAATTCGATGGCTTGCTTGGGACAGTATGTG
Organism: Mastomys coucha; assembly: GCF_008632895.1. NCBI lineage: Eukaryota > Metazoa > Chordata > Mammalia > Rodentia > Muridae > Mastomys > Mastomys coucha. The sequence goes on along the minus strand of NW_022196896.1, from coordinate 99,979,630 downwards.
CCAGCCCAGTGTCCAGCCACTATCTGGACCACCTCACCTCCCTTCTGCCCAGCAGCCAGCCTGGCTAAAGGTCAGCTTGTGGTATGGCCAGCATACTCCCTAGAGGCCACTGCCCACGGGTCTGGCTGCTTTTTCTGCCTCTTGGGCAGTCAGTGGGGACTGGGACTGGGTCTAGGGTCCCAGGGGTTCATAGATATTGGGCAGAGACAGGAGGTAGTGGGAGATGGAGACCCCCCTCCTTTCCCAAAGCCATCTTCACATATTTGATTATGCACCTTCACCTTTGTCATCTAAAATAAAAGAGCAGTCCTGTGTCCTATCCAGTGGATATTTATTAGCGTCATTGATGTCCTCTGGATATGCTTTGGTGTAGGGCATAAAGGAGAGCCTGACATCTCTGCTGGTGTCTGATTAACGTGGCATAATATGGAACCTTCATGCCCTTGGATCTAAACTCTGTATTTCTATGAATGCACTCAAAAGTGCTGGTATCTTTTGAGGATGGTCATATCCTACTGTTAACAAAACTGAACTTCTGTTTACAGTAAATTGTTGAATTTTCCTAGATTGGATTGTTATTAGTGTTTGTTATTAATTTGGGGCCATTGTTGATGACAGTAGCCCAAGAGAAAAGTTCCCTTCCTAGTTCTGACACACATATAAAGTCAGTTTGGTGTCTTCGCTTCTCTCTCGCCCCACCCCCTTGTGCGTCCCTCCCACACCTCAGTCTCATTACTGATAAGTATGTTGAACAAGCCAGGGCAGAGGACAGAGCCCTTTGGCAAGTCAGGAAGTTGACATTGATCTATTAATCAGCACCCCTTTGCTGGCTAGGAATCCACCAGGCTCCCCATCTCCAAGAATGTCACCGTGATTCTGCCAACACCTTCATGGGACTGGGAACCTCCACCCATGTCACCTGGGTTTCTTAGACTACAGAGCTGGGGTGGTGTGGTGTGTGAGGGAGGGGCTCTTAGGCTCCCTGGAAGGACCCAGATTCAGGCAAGAGACTGCTAGAAAGGGAGGGGAAGAGGAGGAGGAGGGGATGCCCAAGAGGAATCCTGCCCTAGAGATAGGGAGGCCCCTGGGGACCTCCCAGCTTTAAAGCTGAGTTTCACGGGGGAGACCAGGAGTTTATGTGCTTTGCCTTCTGCCAAGGACTAATATCTGCTTAGAAGTGTGCTCCCAAGAACATCTAGGGAGGCTTGGTGGCCATCAGAGAGACTGGGTGAGGAGGCTGTAGCTGGGAGGCACCAAGTCTTCACTTACTCTGGGTCCTGAAGCTGATGGATCCAACTACCTATCCTGGCAGAACTCTGAGAGAGACTCAAGGGAAGGACATCCATGTGTGTACTGGGGGAGAACAGTAGACAGGCTGCTTCCCACGGCATCTCCTGCCCATGCTGTCTGTCACCAGAGACTCAGAAAGCATCTGCACCCCACCCCCACACTCCAAGTATAATTCTGTGGTTCCTGTCAGTGATGAAAATATATGTAAATAGGATGCAAATACAGCTGGGTACTGGCACTAAGGAACCCATAAGTGAAAATTCAGCATCTGGAAGGGAAGAAAGGGACTTTGGGGGACAGAGGTATAGATGTGGCTTCGGGGGTTACCTCTGAAGGAGCCCTGGCAAGAGGTCTTTCAGGGGAGACACTGATGACAACCTCCTGGAGGACAGTCCAGAGTTATTCTTAGCTGCAGAGGGAGGGGCACCGCTCAAATGCACAGACAGTGACTGATGCAGAGGGTGATCCCGGGGTCTGGCTTGCAGCCAGTTGAGCTTTTCGTAAGTCAGAGCCCAGAGCAGTCCCTTGCCCCATGTCCCTGGAGGGAAGAAGAGCTATACTCAACTATGCCCTCCCCCTGGGACCTGCATGTCCGTCTTTGCCCTCTCAGAGTCGAAGAAGGAGGAGAGAGTGGGGTGCAGGTCCTAGAATGGGTAACATCCCCAATCATGGGAAGTGATTTTGGAGGTGTTCTTTCCTATAGGGGCATTTGATCTGATCCTGAGGGTGTGTGTGTGTGCGCATACACCCTCCAGAGTCCTCAACTGTGCTCTATGGTAACAGAGCTATGCTTAGCTGCTGGCTGATCCTACAGAAGGGCTGTGAGCTCAGGTCTATGACCAGACAGGATCCTTGCCACTTCCCCAGAGCTCCCTGGAGCATTCATAGAAACTCACGGTGTGTATGTGGGGTTGAGAGAGGCTTCGTGTAGACAGTCGCTAGATGCTGACTAAAGTGCAATGGAGAGACATATGCAGACAGTTCTGGGATGACCCACTGTGTGGATATGTCACTGTAAGGCTGGGACACTGAATCCAACATGCTAGGTCTTGACCCATCTGTGTCCTATTTCTGCCCTGCACTTTCTTTGCTTCTTGGGTCTCTTGTGCCCTGTTCTGTCCTGTTGTCTTCTTCCAATGGGAATGCTTGTTTCAGCACCTGGTCTGACACAGACCATTCATTTCTCCCTGCCCTTCTCAATGGCTTTTCTGTTGCTCTACCCGCTCTGTTCCTTTTCTCCTCTGGCTCTCTGTGACCCATTCTTTGTACCCTCTCTCTCGGCTCCCAGCTTCCCTGCCGTATCTTTCTGTGACCCTTCTTCAGCTGACAAGCAACCAACAGGTCCTGCTAGGTGCCTGGCACTGCCAGCTCCCTTCTAGGGTCTGGTCTCCTTACTGCCACTGTCACCCTGTCTCCTGCGCTCACACTTAGCCTTTCACTCTCCCTTCCCCCACCTCCACAGGGCTCCAACACTGGTTATTATTCAGTTTTATGAGAAACCTCCAGGCCTGCCCCTGAATGGACTGACCACAACTGGAACCAGATGTGGGATTCAGGCTTGGGGATACGAGGGAGGGAGGGAGGAAAGGGCACTGCTGACTGGAGGGGGGCTGGGAAACCCTGGGAACCCTGGGAACCGAGGCATGGAGGGGAGACAGGGAAGACCTAGGCAGTCTGGAGAGGCAATGGGGAGGAAGGAAAGAAGGGAGCAGGAGACTTTTTCAGAAAGTGCCTTTATTGTGGGATGGCTCCTGGAAATGAGGAGAAAAGCCAGCTTTTCCTCCTCGCAAGTCCTCCAGCTCCTCTGGTATGGCTTCTTGGGACTCTGAGTTCCAGGTTCTACCCAGACATGGAAGCATGCAGACTGGGAAAGACAGGTCCCTGCTGGGCAGAGGCAGAGAGAAATCTCCACAGGCTTCAGAGGAGATAGCTAGGGGAGGGCAGGCATTTCAGAGGGGCCCTTCTGCTGCTACAGATAGAATAGCTGGGGGATACAGATAGGATAGCTGGAGGAGGGCAGGAGGTGTCTGGGGGCCTCTGTGTATCAATGTGATGCTTCCTGCATTCTCACAGACTTGATTTTTCTGTCTGACTGCACAGCTTCAGAGATAAACGTTTGCCTAGTTCTCTTGTTGAGTGCTGTGCAGCGCTGAGATGTTTCAAGTGTCCCCTTTACCGATTTATTAGCCAATCGTCCGTCAGACCATCCTCCATCATTCCCTTACTCACATTCACTGACAGCATGCCATGCTGGAGATGGGGGGCTGGATACAGTAGAGAAAGTGCCGGGGCTAAGACAGCCCGCTAGGCTAAGTGACTTGCATGCTCTCTAGTTACAGGAGTGTCGATGTGGGGAGGGACAAGAGCAGTTGCTCACAGAGGCCTCAGAAGTCCCCTGTGTGTTGGAGTCCCTGCCAATTACCTCCCCTGCTCTCCAGAGCCATGGCTGCCTCTTAGGTTGCATTCTCCGCTGATCCAGCTACTCCCTGAAGGCCTTTGGCCTGTCATCTTCCTCCCACCTCACTGCTGTCACCCCAGGCACCCTTTTCCTAATAAAGATTTGAAAGTAATTCCTACAATTAGGCAGGGCCAGATGACCGACAGAGAGAGCGACCATGAAGGTCAGGGCTTAATCACCTCCCTGTTCCTGTTCAGAATTCAGAATGGCAAGATCCCTAAGTGAGTGATCATAGAAACTACAGAGAAGGGGCAGGCATGTAGTAGCTCAGTTGATTGAGCACTCGCTGGCTTGCCTCGCCTACCATGTGTGAAGTGAAGGCTTGCGTGGGTTTGGTCACCAGCATGGCATCAACCATCCATGGGGGCACTCACCTGGAATTTCAGCACTCAAGAAGCAGAGAAAGAAGGATCAGAAATATTGGCGACCATCCCTGGCTGCATAGCAAGTTTGAAGCCAGCTTGTGTTTATGAGACCCTGTCATAAAAAACAAACAACCTGCAAAAGAAACTGCACTGGAGCTCACAAGAAGGTTCCCTAGAGCTGCCAAAGTTTGGCATCGTTGCCTAGCTTCCAGCTAGAAGTAAGGGGTCATGTCATGGAGTTCCCACCTTAGCCATGCTGTTGACGGAGGAGAAAGTTGGAAGCCCAGTGGTGTTTAAGTGCTGATAGGGAAAAAGCACAGTGGTTGAGAAAGATATGGAAGCTAAGGTGAGAGAGAGAGGGGGGAAAGAGGGGAGAGAGAGAAGAAAGAGGAGAGAGAGAAGGAGAGAGAGAAAGAGAGAGAGAAGAGAGAGGAGAGAGAGGGAGAGAGAGAGGAAGAGAGAGAGAGAGAGAGAGAGAGAGAGAGAGAGAGAGAGAGAGAGAAGAGAGAGAGTATGCAAGTGAGCATCAGGGACTGATGTTAGTTGAGAGACTGTCATAGAAAAGGAGGCAGGAGCTCTTCGGACCTGAAAGTAAGAGTAAGAGGGGCTCCATGTTTTGGGTATGCACAGAGGAGAGGAGAGCTGAAATTAACATAGAATCATCTAACTCCTTAACTGGACATGACAGCCCAAACTCCAGAGGGGCCCCTGGGGTGGGTCCTGGCAGGAGAATAGGAACTAGGTTGGCTGAGGCGATCCAGGGTCACCTCTGACCCAGAGTGAAAGCAGTGAGGGGGAGACTTGGTATGGGACAGGTGAGGAGGACTCTGCCAGTGGTCCCCACAGAGTTCATCATTTTCTTGGTTTGTCATCCCTGGGCAGCACTGATAAATTGAAGCTGCTGTCAAGGTTGTGGGTTCTACAGTGCAGGGTTTGGAGGTGTGGGAACTTCAACTCATCTATCTGGGCAGTTGTGGGGAGGTTTTTCTCTGGAGGGAAGAGGAGAGGGTATGGGGGTTGGGATGATGTGGCCTTTCTAAGAGGCAACCCCTTCTCATCTGTTCCCAAGAGGTTTTATTGTTCCTGGGGTACTGATGGTCCTTGTGGCTTGGACTTCAGGTGCTCTGAAACCTTGTCCCTCCCTTTGTTTCTGTCTCACCCTTGCTGTTGCCACTCTGTTTCTGGTGTGAACTGAAGCGGGGTGGGGTAGGTGGGTGGGTGGGATTTGGCTGAATGAATAAAAACAAGTCCTTTGGATGTAACCCTATGTATGCACAACAGAGAAAGCCGGGGCTCAGGGCTGGAGGTGCCTAGCTTACATAGGGAAAGCATGAACCTTTCACACACACACCTTGGAGGCCTTGGGATCAGGGTTCCTTCCTGATATTGCCTGCCCTGCTTGGTCTCTGTTATGCCACCTAACCCCTCCCAGGCTCTTGTCCTCAGCTGTGATAACGGGGACGAAGGCAGAGTGTTCTTTAAGTGTCTGGCATGTAGTGGGCGTGTGACAAATGACTCTCCCCTTCTGTCCCGTTTTCATTTCTGTTATTGGGGGAAAATACTGTAACAACAATTAACCTAAGAGAGAAAGAGGAGGTCACCGCCAGGGGTTGGGGTTGGGGATCAGCACAGGTTGGGGAGGAATCAAGGCGGGAACTTAAAACAGCAGCTTCAAACAGCTGGTCACTTCATATCCATAGTCAAGAGCAGAGAGAAACAAATGAGTGTGTTCTCACTTGCCTGCTTGTGTGTGCTCGGCTGCATTGATCTCTCCATTCTTATGCAGTCCAAGAACTCCTGCCTAGGGAATAGGCATTGCTCCACATGATGGGGTCTTCCCACATCAGTGACTTAATTAGAACAATTTGCTTGCAGGCCAACTCAATGTAGACAGTCCCTTGCTGAGAATCTCTTCAGGTGATTCTGGGTTGTGTCAAATACTGGATTTATGTTGATAACTAAAGCTGACTGTCCCTAGCACTTGGGGCAGGGGCAGGTTCAAGGACAGAGACAGGAGGATCTCTGTGAGTTTAAGGCCAGCCTAGTCTCTATAGCAAGTTCCAGCCAGGGCAACACAGTGGGATTTAAACAAAACATACAAACATCAAAACAAAAAAAGCGAACTGTAGCATTTTCAGGAACCTCCTGTCTGCTTCCGTCGTGTACATGGCGATCCAAATTTTTCAAGTGCTTTTTCCTCCATTATTTTTAGTCTAAACACATCTCATAGGTACAGAACTTTGTACTGATTTTTTAATGTTTTTTCTTGAGATTCAGCAAACATTGTGGTATATAATTAGCCCTCTAAACCAGTGGGTTCTTCTCCACGGAGCCCATAGCTGCTGATTGAAAATATTTGGAAAGAACCTTGTGACTGTCCCGAACAAGCACAGACTTCATATTCTTACCATTCCTCCTTAACAGCTCAGCGCAACTGCTCGTTACAGAGAGTGTTTATACAGTCCGAGGTTTTACAAGTGTTCTACAGGGGATTCAAAGCAGATGGATGTGGCTCAGGTGGAACCGAGCTTGCCTAGCATGCAGGAGGTCATGGGTTCAATCCCCAGCACCACGTAAAACCAGGCATGGTGGCCCATGCTTGTAATGCCAGTGCTTGGAAGGTGGAGGCAAGGATTTGAAGAACAAGGTCATACTTGGTTCCAGGGCTACTCCAGCCTGGCTGTCTGAGATCCTATCTGTCAATCAATCAAGCAGGATCCTGTGCGTAAGTTCTGTGCAAACGTTCTGTCCTTTCACTCAAGGGATTTGATTAGCCACAGTTTGGTGTCCACAGGAGATGTGAAAACAGTACCCGGGGTAAAGGCATGATTGTATGACATGTCCAACATCCTATTTTTATTTTATTTTATTTATTTATTTTTTGTGGATGCATTTTAAAGAGAGTGGAAGCATGCTTTTAAAAAAAGATTTATTTAGTTTTATTTATATGAGTACACTGCAGCTGTCTTCAGATACACACCAGAAGAGGGCATTGGATCCCATTACAGATGGTTGTGAGCCACCATGTGGTTGCTGGGGAATTGAACTCAGGACCTCTGGAAGATCAGTTAATGCTCTTAACTGCGGAGCCATCTCTCCAGCCCGGAAGCATTCTTTTTATGAACCGGAACTCCACTCCAGTGACTTTTGAATATAGGATCACATATGTCCTAACTCACCCCAGGAGCGGGGGTGGGGGTGGGGTGGGGAACATGGATTACCACATCACGTTTGACAGCCAAGGAAAAGTTCACAAGGGAGATGGTTGGAATTGGTACCCAAGCATGTTGGAATTGCAGCTTGTTCTTCTATATAGTATCCTCCTCCTCCTCCTCCTCCTCCTC